>NC_041392.1:343643173-343696195 GCF_002162155.2 Triticum dicoccoides
GGTTCGTCGCGCGTCTCTCCTCGAGCGGAGTTTGAGCGTCAAGGGGGACTCCTGAGCATCGCGACTCAGGAGCCTAACTGGTCACGTAGCCCCTCACACCTTATTTGCGAAAGGCTAACGCTAGGTTAGGTATGCGCGCGGCCGGGCTCTGCAGATGTATAACGGTAGATCCACCCACCTCACACCTCCCTACTTGCTGTTCGTGCGCCAAGGGGGGCTCCTGAGCATCGCGACTCAGGAGCCTAACTTGTCACGTAGCCCCTCACTCCTTGGCCCCGTCCTGGTTTCCGGTCGGGACTAACGCTGGGTGAGGTATGCACGGGGCCGGGCTCTGCCGGCGTAGAACATAAGCAAGTAGGAAGGAAAAGCGCAAAATTCAAGGAATTCAAAAGCAAATATTACAGTCCACACTGTTATCTCAATGCCAAACGCAAGTTTAAACGCCTCCCCGAGGCATGATACATGTGCAGGAATTAAAGGCAGGACAGGAGCCACAACGAAGTCACTTGTCGGCAGTGAGGCAACGCGGAGTGGGTTCGCCTTATGGAGCAGTGGGGTTGGCAGCGCCTTGCTTCGGCTTGGTGCTGAAGGCCCGGAACTTCCCCAGCAGACCCTCCGCGCGACCCTTCACGGCCTCGGCAGCGGCAGCGGCACGCTCGCCGCTTACTGGCTCCAGCAGGCCGTCGAGGTCAATGTCGGGATCGCGAAGGTAGATGTGGGTGAGCACCCGCGTCAGTGCTGCAGAAGACAGGACACGCGCCTCGGCCTCGGCCGTGGGGCCAAGGCCAAGGGCGACATCTTCAAGAGCGCGAACTAGGAAGGGAAGCAGCTTGGCGGGGCCGTCCTTGGCGCCAGCCAGCGGGCTCTCCAGGCCGCTGTCGTAAAGCGTCCTCAACGAGGAGCGAGCCTTCGCCTCCATCTCCGTGAAGGCCATGCGTTCCTCGGCAAGAACTAGGGCCTTGTTGTCCAGCTCGGCCTTCCTCGCCCCCAACTCCTGCTCCAGCGCGCCTAGGTGGGCGCGGCGCTTCCTGAGCTTGACCTGCCTCTCCTTGACGGCCGCCTCGCGAGCCTTCACGCCTTCTTCCTGCTCTTGGCGAAGGTGGACCTCTTTCGCGAGCTGGTCCCGCAGGCCCTGCAGCTCGTCCTCCAGCGCCTTGCAGCGACCACGGACATCGACCACCTCCCCCAGGGCTGCGTCACGAGCAGCCTTCGCCTCAAGGACGGCCTGCTTCTCCTCATCGCAAGCCGTCGAGGCCTAGACCAGCGCCGCCCTAATCAAAGTGTCGGAGCGAACCCATCCTGAAGCCAGCTCCAACTGCCCGGCCACTAAGCGAGGGTCGGCGCCAAGAAGATCCTGCCGCAGTCGGTCCAGCTCAGCAACAGCATGATCGAGAATGGCAGAAGGAGTCGAAGAGATAGCAGGCGGTGGAGTAGGAGGAGAAGGCGGCTGCGCGGCCACAACATCATGAGGCGGAGTCTGCTGCGCCCGAACGGCTGTAGTGGCGGGGGCAGGCAAGGACACCTTGGGAGTCACTTGGGCCGTGGGGGCCGAGCTCGCCCCAGCCGGCTCAGCCAGGCCTCACGAGGATGAACGGGCAGGAGAAGCCCGTGCGTCGCGGTCACCCTCCTTCGCGGGCAGAGGCGCTGCCACGGATGGAACCTCAGGAGCTCCCTTCGACTTCTTTGTTGCGGGCGCCAGCCTATCCAAGAGATGCGGACGTCAAGCCTCAGAAGCAAAACAAGAAATAAAGACAAGAATCAAACGCTTACGGGTCGTCGTCAGTGAGCTCGAGCGGCCTCCGGCCAAATTTGAAGCCTGAAAGCCGGCTGGAAGGGTCAACCTCGGGAAGCTTGCAAGCGGAAGGTGCGTCCGCGGTCCGCCTTAGGGCCGGGGCAGACCCACGGGAGATCAGCCCGGTCCTGTCCTTCTTCGGGATCGGGGACAAGCTCCCGCCGTCCTACTCGTAGTCATCCTCGTTGTCATCGCTCAGAGAGAGGCGGAGGACGCGGGACCTGTGCCGGGGGAGGGGAGCCCTCGACTCTCCGTCAGTCGCTTCGGAGTCAGGCCCTTTTTCCCGCTCCCCTCCTTCCTCCTCTTTGGTGGAGTCGTCAGAGGGCACGTCCACCGGTTCCTCGGGAGTTTCCATGGGCATGGGCCCATCCCCGTTAAAGACGGGCATGGACTCTACTACCTGCTCCCAGTCGTCGCGGAGGAACAAGGGCGTAGGAGCACCCTCCAACCTCGCCACATCGCCCCCGACCAGAGATTGGAGGACCGCAGCCAGATCTACGTCGGCCAAGGCCGCGGGGCTCGGATGGGGCCTCCACATCGTAAGTGAGTACTGCCGAAGCGGAGCCAGCTGGTGCTCCAGGAATTCCCTCAGCAGCGACGCGCCGGTCAGCTTCGCCGCCGCCATGTTGGTCGGCCTCAGATCCGCGTCCATCTTCTCCAACACCAGCTTCGCGCGGGGTCCGCGAGCACCGCTCGACCCCAATCGCTGGAGCTCGTGGGCTGCTCCATGGGCAAGATCAGCCGAGGGTGAATGCGCCCAGCATCTGCCAAGACCCACTTGCTCCTGAAGCCCTCAATCCTTTTCCCGGGGTTTGAGATGGCAATGGCGCAACCGTACGCGATGAAGCTCGCGCACGCGGAAGCAGGACCGCGAGAGGTCCGGAGGTAGAAGTAGTGGCGCAGCAAGGCCACTGAGGGCTGCACCCCTACGTGAGCCTCGCAGTAATAAGCGAAGATTGCCAGGAGAAGGACAGAGTTGGGGTGGAGATGCAGAGCCTATAGCTTGTAATGGCGGAGGACAGAGAAGAAGAACTCGGAGAAGGGAGGCACCAGGCCAGCAACAATGGCACTTACGAAGAACAGATAGAAGGTGCTCCCTTGACCCTCAGGGGTGGCGGAACCGGCCTTGAACACCTTCGCCCCATCGATGCCCCGCGCCGCCGCCATCCGGCGCAACCGGGCGAGGCTCGCCTCCGACACGTTCGGCGAGTCCAGGGCAGACGAGTACCAAGCTACGGCCGGGGGCTGACAAGGCGCTATGGCTTCCTAGGTCACGCGGTCGGAGTAGATCTGGAAATTTTGGAGGAAGGAAGGAGAGGCGCAAGAAAAGGGATCTGAGCAGCAACCGGAGAAAGCAAAAAGCAAAGCCTAGGCAGATGCCGCTCCTTTATCAACTCGCACGGTTGCTAAGGCGCTCACATCCAATCAACCGCCACGCGGCGCCCAAGGCCGCATGCTGTTAGGGCCTGCGGCACTTCGCTCTTGCCCTTCCGCCTCCCTGCATGGCCAAGTCCGGGCGCGCCTTGGGCCCGGGGGCTACTGTCGGCATTCTGGGGACGGGGTTCCCCAGACTTGCCTGCCTGCGGCCTGCGGCGTGGCTCAAAGGGGGGCCCAGCACGGCCCATCTTCACCAACACAGACCCAAGACCCTCGCGAGGGGCCAAGCCTCGCGGGGCGGACGACACGGAGCTTCCTCAGGCACGGCCTCACCAGGCTGGCTCGCGAGGAGGCAGAGAGATCAAGGCGGGGTACCTCACAAGGTGCCCGTGATGCACGCCATGACGACCAAAGGCGCAAGGCGGGTGCCAGCCCGCGCAGTGTCCTCCTTTCCTCTTCGGTGCAAAGGGGGCAAGCGCAGCCGCGGAGTACCGAGGCATCAGGCAAAGGTTGCCATTTCGGTGCAACAAGACCAGGACCATGAGGACTGCAAGATGGAGGTCATTGTGGAGCCCAAGACGGCGTCACCACTAGAGCTTTGTGCAGGCGAAGACTACTTTTGTCAGGATAGCTGGTACTAGGTGTCCCCCTTCTAATTAGCCCGCCATTGTTGGATCCCTTCCCGCTCGATATTTGGGAAGAGGACTAGGGCCTCTATAAATAGGACCAGCCCCCCACAGGGGAGAGAGGGGGAGATCAGAGAATGAGAGGAGAGAATTAGAATTAGAGATAGAGAGAGAGAGAGAGAGAGAGAGAGAGAGAAGGGTGACTGAACTCCTCCCAGCAGTTCATCGCCCCAGCCAAGAGCAGACCCTCGCGAGGCTGTTCTTCCTTGTATTGTTCATCATCATCAGCCCAAGAGGCAATCCACCATGCCACACACTGGAGTAGGGTATTACACCACAACAGTGGCCCGAACCAGTATAAACCCTGTGTCTCTCGTGTTGTTCTTTCCATAGCTTAGATCTTAGCGAGGCGGAGGGGTGCGGGTAGGTAGGAGGCAAAATCTCCGCGCGCACCCCAGTGTTCGAACCTCAAGGGTCTGCCGGAACCAGAAATCCGACAAAACCCTCCGGTTTATATAGACACCGGGTAGGGTTAGGGTTACATAGAGATGGTTACAATGGTAGGAGATCTTCATATCCGTATCACCAAGCTTGCCTTCCACGCTAAGGAAAGTCCCTTCCGGACACGGGACGGAGTCTTCAATCTTGCATCTTCATAGTCCAGGAGTCCGGCTGAAGGTATAGTCCGGCTATCCGAGCACCCCCTAATCTAGGACTCCCTCAGTAGCCCCTGAACCAGGCTTCAATGATGATGAGTCCGGCGCGCAGATTGTCTTCGGCATTGCAAAGCGGGTTCCTCCTCCAAGTACTTCATAGAAGATTTTGAACACAAAGATAGTGTCCGGCTCTGCAAAATAAGTTTCCACATATTTCCATAGAGAGAATAATATTTACACAAATCTAATCTGCTGACGTATTCCATAGTGTGACATCACACCACGGCCAAGCTTTTATTCGAACCGTTTTACTGTCCCATCTCAGCGCATTATGCGAGGAGGCTTCCTTGGCACGTCTTGTTAAAGCAGAGATCGTGTCCCCTTATCCCGGGATTCTCATCAATACGGGCGTGGGTAACCCAACCGCGCCATCGATTACGGTGTTTGGAGATAAGCGAGTTTTATCAGGCTGGTGGGGACATGTAGCTGCGTCCACCCATATAAGGAGATAAAGATCCACCTTTTCACCTACGCCTTCTTCCTCCTTCGCCTATCCATTCTTGCGCACTCGAGCTCCAGCGCCCAAGTCCGCACTCCCAACCTCAACCTTCTCCAGCCATGTCTGGAGCAGGAGGCAAGTGGATGGTCTCCTCTGTCACGGAGGGACATATCAAAAAGCTGAGGAAGGCCGGATACCTGTCTAACGACATCGCGTACCGGCTCCCCGAAAAGGGGCAGCTCATCCCCACCCCTAGGCCCCATGAGAGGGTGGTGTTCCTCCCCCATTTCCTCTGCGGACTGGGCTTCCCTCTCCACCCATTTGTCTAGGGGATCATGTTCTACTACGGCCTGGATTTCCACGATCTGGCCCCGAACTTCGTCCTCAACATCTCGGCGTTTATCGTCGTGTGCGAGGCCTTCCTTCGCATCCGCCCCCATTTCAGGCTCTGGCTCAAGACTTTCAACGTCAAGCCGAAGGTGGTGCGCGGCAGCCAGGCGGAGTGCGGAGGCGCCATGGTGGGCAAGATGGCCAACGTCCTCTGGCTTGAGGGCTCCTTTGTGGAGACCCTGAACGGGTGGCAATCAGGGTGGTTTTACATCACCGAGCCGCGCGACGCCAAATGGGTCGTGCCCCCTGAGTTCCGGTCTGGACCCCCAACGTGGCTCACATCCTGGAAAGAGACGGGCCTGTCGTGGGGTAAAAAAGGAGAGCTGACCGGACTACAAACATGCGTCAAAACCCTGGTGGACAAGAAGCTCAAACTTGTCAACGTAGTCCAGGTTATGCTCATCCGCTTGATCCTCCCGTGCCAACAACGGGCTTTTAACCTGTGGGAGTTCGACTCGGCGCGGCACCAGACTCTGAGCAGGCTCTTCGACACGACGTACGAAGATGCCTGGAAGATGCTTTTCAAGGGCGCCAAGGCTCCCGCATCCTCTACCAAGGATCGCGGATTCAGTGCACAGCGTCACGCTCTCGCGGTAAGCTGTTTTTTCCTTTTACAGGGTATTAGTTTTTCATAGTTTGACTCCATGCGGGATCTAAACTCCCTTACCTTTGACATGATTGGCAAGTGACCTCCGCACAGATCAACTGTCCGGCTCCTTTGCCTGAAGGCCCAGCGGATCCTCGCTTGGTGAAGCTGCTGGTTCCGGCACCCTATGTGGTGCTGGAGAAGAAGGTCAAGAAGAAGGCCATGGGGACTCGAAAGAGTGCCTGACGCCCGAAGGTGTCGGATTCATCATCCGACGAATCCAAGACACACTCCTCCCGTGAAGACGAGGAGGAGGAAGAAGAGACCCCTCCCCCTCCAGCGGGGGAAGGGAAGAAAAGGAAGGCCGCCCCAACTGTGGAGGCCGAAGGGTCCAAGAAGGGGAAAACCCTTCCTCCGGACTGCTCCACCGACGCCGACGGCGGCGGAGAGGATTGGGCGCCTAGGGCCAAGCTCCTGGCAAAATCGTAAGTATCCGAATACCAAAGCAATTCATAGTATTCGTTTATTGCACAGCTTTCCCTTACGTCGAATATGTTTATGCAGCCCACCCAAAGACCGGCTCGACGCGTCGTCGAGCGGCTCACTCGACTCGTCGAATATGAACTCGCTTCCGACAGCTTCCTCCCCTGCCCTACGGACGACACCGAAGTGTTGTCTCAACAGGTTCCAAGACGGGAGGAGGTTGTCCTGGAGGCGCCGCAAGGCGACCTCCCGGACTCCAGGAGTAGAGGGGATGAAACCCCTCAGGGTTCCAAGTCCGTCTCTAGGCCAGACACCGCTCCGGAACCTTCAAAGGTTCCAGAGTCCGGCGGGGGACCTCCTTCCAGGAGGAGCAAGTCCGCCGTGCCGGTGGCCCCCGTCCAACCGGAGGCGCCGGACAATATGTTGGAGGCACTCCAAGGCGCCTCCATCGACGAGGAGCACCGCGCCATTATGAGTGTGGTGGTCCAAAAGGTTCAGTCTGCCAAGAGCGGACTGACTGAAGCTTGTACTAGCCTTTTGACAGGCTTTGAGGTAAGTAAAGAATGTGTAAATAATAGTACCGCATAGACAGTAGCACCCGATGCTCTGTTTGGCGTTCGGGAAGAAAAGTCGAATAGAGGATCAAATAGAATTCGCAAGAGTTTAACAAAAATGAGTCAATATGCGTATGCAGGCTTCCCTGCTTGCGTCCGCCGCATTGACTGCGGAAGTGGAAACGCTAAAGCAGAACCTCGAGCGGTCCGAGCAAGAGCTCGAGCGTGCCAAGAAGCAGCTCGAGGAGAATGAAGGTAAGAAATACCTTGTTAAAAGTATATATAAAAAGGTGCAATTGCAAAGAATGACAAGATTATCGTGGCTATTGTAGGGGCCACGTCTGAACTGGCGACCCTTAAGCAAGCGCTGGTCGAGGCCGAGAAGAGTGCAGCCTCGGAGCGCACCGAGCGGGAGAAATATGAGGCCGAGGTTGGCAAGGTGCGGCAAGAGCTCCAGGCTCTCATGGAAAAACATGAGAGTTTGGAGCTTGACTCGAAGACGCAAGCGTCCGAGCTCGCGGTGGCTATTGAAAATTCCAAATCTGCCAAGGCCAAATCCAAGAAGATCCTCCAGGAGTTGGATGAGATGAAGAAGATAGCGGCGGGTAAGGCATTCTTTATGCAAAGCAAACACATAAACATGAGTTACTTGTTACTTACCTGAATCCAGAGTTCTCCAGGAGCGTTCACAGATCTTCCCTGGAGTGTGTCCGATGCCGCCGCATTCTATCGAGCCGAGGAGGGCAGCTCGACGAAGAAGGTGTTCTGGTCTCAGTACGCTGAGGCCGGACACCCCGTGCCCCTGAGCGACCAGCTGAAGCAACTGGTCGAGCTCCACAAGGCGGCCGAACAGGCCATGAAGGGCCTTATTGTTCGGTTGTGGCCTGGAGGGGCTCTGCCTGGGAGCTATTTCGGGCTGGTGCGGCGGTTGGTGGAGGCCTGTCCAAGGCTTGAAGTCATCAAGCGCTCCGTCTGCATTAAAGGTGCCCGTAGGGCCCTTGCCCGTGCTAAGGTGCACTGGGCAAGCTGGATGCTAAGAAGCTAGTGAAGGACGGGCCACCGTCGGGGAAAGAGCATCGCAAGCCCGAGAATTACTATAAGGATGTTCTGAAGGGTGCCCGCCTTGTGGCAGATGAATGTTCTAGGGATGTAATTTTTGAGTGAAACTTGCTCATTTTGTCCTGTGCGCTGAAAACTTGTTTATATGCGCTAAGCAATGCTGTTGGAATTTAAAATATTACCTTCTGTGCGGCTGTTTATCAATTCTGAGAGATGGCGAGTCGTCGTCTTCTGCCCCCATGCCGCTAGTGCTGGGGTGTTCGGGATAAACCTGAGCGCTCTTTTTCCCATGTTTGGGTCCTTCGAGGGAGGCGCTCAGCTCAACGAGCAAGGCAATCGGACTATAATGCGTGAACACTCTCACTTAGCCATAGAATTCTATAATTTTAAATTTCGGCGAAGCCCCTGGTATTCAGAAGACCGAGTTCGGGGCGCTATCCACGCCTTGGCCGGACAAAGCCGGCTCCTCGCCCTAAGCGGAATAAGTCTTTAGGGACTCGAAAAAAAAACCTCTCGAACAGCGACCAGCTCTCGCTTCATCATGACAGTCAGTTTTAGCTTTCTCCACTGAGGTGCTCGACCCAGCTCAACCGAGGCACAATCGTAGTGGTTCTCCTAGTGCTACCTTAGCAGATATAGCGGAACGTAAGGCACCAAAACATAGGAGCCGGGCAAACCCAACTATTGACCCAAGACATGATTCGGAGCCGATGCATAAAATGCTATAAGTTCGGGGTGCCGCACTTGTTAAAGTGTTCGGACTTCTCACACAATATTGAGGGGTACTAAATCCCCTGGCGTATTTTGGCCGTACCAACGTGTATGGGTGCAACATGTCGTTAAGGTACATATATAAAAAAAGGTAATGCAAAAATAGGCGAAAGCTATGCATTGTTTATTAGAAAGGGCTGCGATCAAAGCAGAATGATACAGATAATGCGATAAGTGGAAGGTTGGACTAGTTAACATGTCCATTCCAGGGGCAAGCTGCGGAATAGTATGCAGAACGGGTATACTGCTCGTGATAGAGACCACCTGGGAGTTCCGTAGTGCGGCGTGGCTTGTCTGCTTCCCTGGTTCCTGCATCGTTTGTGCGGCAATTGAACTGCCGAACAGGCCTTCCGAAGGATGAAGTCCTGAAAGTAAGAGAAAATTTAAAAATCGGCAGCCCCTGGTACGGTTTAAGCCGTGTATTGGGCGTGCCGTGATGGTGCCCCTCCCCCTGTGCCCATGGAATCTCTAGAGCGTAGTTATGTACGTGAAGTACTGGCGTCGCCTTTTTGCGACGGTTGGGGTTGGGGGCGCATTGCTACGCCTGCTCGGATCATGCCAGGCGGTCTTGTTGTAGGTTACTCTGGGCGCGCTTGACGGTGTCCGGTCATTTAGTGGCCGGACTGGAGAACTGCCTGGAGAGGCTGCTTTGAACTTCCGCTGCAAGGGCCGCCGTGTGCTCCTTCGTTCGAAGGGAGCGTTCGGTATTTCCATTGACCGTAATTACTCCTCGAGGGCCTGGCCTCTTGAGCTTAAGGTATTCGTAATGCGGTACCGCATTGAACTTAGCGAATGCGGTTCACCCGAGCAGTGCGTGATAGCCACTGCGAAACGGGACTATGTCGAAGATTAACTTCTCGCTTCGGAAATTATCTGGAGATCCGAAGACCACTTCAAGTGTGACTGAGCCTGTACAGTTGGCCTCTACACTTGGTATTACGCCTTTAAAGGTCGTTTTGGTGGGCTTAATCCTCGAGGGATCTATGCCCATTTTCTGCACTGTATCCTGGTAAAGCAGGTTCAGGCTGCTGCCGCCGTCCATAAGGACTCTAGTGAGATGAAATCCATCAATAATTGGGTCTAGAACCAATGCGGCGAATCCGCCATGACGGATGCTAGTGGGATGGTTCCTTCGATCAAAGGTGATTGGGCAGGAGGACCATGGGTTGAACTTTGGGGCGACTGGCTCTACCGCGTATACGTCCCTTAACGCACACTTTCGCTCCCTTTTGGGGACATGGGTTGCGTATATCATGTTCACCATCCGCACTTGTGGGGGAAAACCCTTCTATCCACTGTTGTTCGGTGGCCGGGGCTCCTCGTCGTCATTGCTATGCAGCCCCTTGTCTTCATTTTCGGCATTTATCTTGCCTGCCTGCTTGAACAGCCAACAATCCTTGTTGGTGTGATTGGCTTGCTTTCCGGGGGTGCCATGTATCTGGCACGAGCGGTCGAGTATTCGGTCCAAACTGGATGGGCCCCTAGTATTCCTTTTGAATGGATTTTTCCGCTGACCGGATTTAGAGCCTCTAAATCCGGCATTAACTGCCGTATCCTCAGCATTGTCGCCGTTAATGCGGCGCTTCTGCTTGTTGCGATGCGACCTGCCATTACTGTCCTTGGTGTCCGAATTACCAGGGTTCTTGGTCATATTGTTGCTACGAGCAAGCCAGCTGTCTTCTCCCGCGCAAAAGCGGGTCATGATTGTCCTAAGTGCTGCCATAGATTTCGTCTTTTCCTATCCAAGGTGCCGGGCCAGCCACTCGTCACGGATATTGTGTTTGAAGGCTGCTAGGACCTTAGCGTCCGGACATTCGACTATTTGATTTTTCTTTGTTAGGAACCGTGTCCAGAATTGCCTGGCCGATTCCTCTGGCTGCTGAATTATGTGACTTAGGTCATCGGCGTCTGGGGGTCGCACGTAAGTGCCCGGGAAATTGTCGAGGAATGCGGCTTCCAGGTCCTCCCAACAATTGATTGATCCTGTTGGCAAGTTGTTAAGCCAATGCCGAGCTGGTCCTTTAAGCTTGAGTGGGAGGTATTTGATGGCGTGGAAATCATCGCCACGGGCCATGTGGATATGAAGGAGATAATCCTCAATCCATACTGCAGGATCTGTTGTGCCATCATATGATTCGATGTTTACGGGTTTGAAACCCTCAGGGATTTGATGATCCATTATTTCGTCTGTAAAGCAGAGTGGGTGTGCGGAGCCTCTGTATTGGGCTATATCATGACGTAGCTCCAATGAGCCTTGTCTACTGTGTTCGGCCCCGCCGAATTTGTGGCCGGCGTGACGGTTACCGTCTCGAGCCGTGGGGTGCCCACGCGATCCGCATATCGATCTTGTTTGCCTTGCCTTGTCCTCCAACATGTCTCGTAAGTCCGGCGCATATTCCCGTGCCTTGGTACGAGGTGCGGCTTGAGTGGAGGGCCGAGAGGCCTCTTTGTCGCGACCACAAGGTGGCCGGTCGGCCGCATCAAGTGCTTCCTCCTCTAATCGTGGTAGCAACCCGCGATTTGGGTAGCTCTTCGAGGGGCGTTCGAGTTTATGCTCTTCGGCCGCAAGGAGTTCAGTCCATCTGTCGACTAGCAAATCTTGATCAGCCCTAAGCTGTTGCTGTTTTTTCTTGAGGCTTCTTGCCGTGGCCATAAGCCTGGGTTGAAAACGCTTTTGATCGACGGGATCCTCTGGCACGACGAATTCGTCGTCGTTGAGGCTTGCCTCGTCTTCGGAGGGAGGCATATAATTATCATCCTCGACCTCTCTGTCTGCCGCTCTCTCGTGAGGGCTGGTTTCTCCATCCTCCTGTGCTAAATCTTGCTGGACGGGGTTTTCTTCGGCGCTTTCCGGAGTATTATTATCTCCCGTGCTGGAATCACCGTTTTTGTTTTGGCGGGATTTTGAGCGGCGCCGTTGGCGCCGGCGCTTAGGCTGTTTCTTGGAGGGGTCATCCTCCACTGTTCCATCGCCATCTCCCTCTTTTGGGGTGTCCACCATGTATATGTCATATGACGAGGTGGCTTTCCAGGGCCTAGTAGGCGCTGGTTCTTCATCATCTCCTTCATCGGCGTCCATACCGTTGATATCTTTGGAGTCGAAGTCGAGCATGTCGGTTAAGTCGTTGACAGTGGCTACAAAGTGGGTGGTGGGTGGGCTTTGAATTTCTTCATCGTCCCTACCCCAATGTTGCTGACCGTAGTCCGGGCAGGGCTCTCCTGATAAAGAGAGAGACTTTAGTGACTTCAGGATATCGCCAAAAGGCGAGTGCTGAAAGATGTTCGCGGCAGTGAACTCCATGATCGGCGCCCAATCGGATTCGATCGGCAGGGGCGCGGGGGGCTCGGAGTCCGGAGAGGAGTCCGGCTCCTTGGAGTCACAGGTCTCGCAGAGTATGGGGCTGGTGCTTGGCTCAATTGCCGTTAGGGTTGCAGCCCCCAAGGTGGCGTCCAACCGCCCATCCTCGATCGGTGCAGTTGGCTCCGAATTAAGGGTCAGAGCCGATGCGGATGCGGCCTCCAGGGCGCTGTTCGGCGGCAGAGCTAGATCATGCTCGTCGTGACAGTGCGGCGCACTCGGCAGTGGCTCGAATCTGTCGAAGATCAAGTCCCCGCGGATGTCAGTAGTGTAGTTTAAATTTCTGAATCTGACCTGATGGCCAGGGGCGTAGCTTTCGATCTGCTCGAGACGGCCAAGCGAATTGGCCCGCAGTGCGAAGCCGCCGAAGACAAAGATATGTCCGGGGAGGAAGATCTCACCCTGGACTGCATCGCTATCGATGATCGTACGAGCCATCGAGCCTGACGGCGACGACACAGAGGAACTCTCAATGAAAGCACCAATGTCGGTGTCAAAACCGGCGGATCTCGGGTAGGGGGTCCCGAACTATGCGTCTAGGCCAGATGGTAACAGGAGACAAGGGACACGAAGTTTTACCCAGGTTCGGGCCCTCTCGATGGAGGTAAAATCCCACGTCCTGCTTGATTAATATTGATGATATGGGTAGTACAAGAGTAGATCTACCACGAGATCGAGGAGGCTAAACCCTAGAAGCTAGCCTATGGTATGATTGTTGATGTGTATGTTGTCCTACGGACTAAAACCCTCCGGTTTATATAGACACCTGGTAGGGTTAAAGTTACATAGAGTCGGTTACAATGGTAGGAGATCTTCATATCCGTATCGCCAAGCTTGCCTTCCACGCCAAGGAAAGTCCCTTCCGGACACGGGACGGAGTCTTGAATCTTGTATCGTCATAGTCCAGGAGTCCGGCTGAAGGTATAGTCCAGCTATCCGAACACCCCCTAATCCAGGACTCCCTCACCCTCGCCAAGCGCACCAGCAGGGCCACCGCCAGGCCCACACCAGCCAAGTCTCCGCTGTCGTTCGCATGTAGCTGCCGACTCAACCAGCTAGGCAAGCACTTGCGTGGCGACATGCAGCCCTTAGTGGAGACTCCACCACCGCGCCACCTCATCTGCCTGCCTACCTACATGGCACCACATGCATTGCTGGACAGGGCACGTGTCGAAGCTTGGAGGAGCGGCGACGGATGGGACAGGCCTCGCCCCCGCCCCCGATAAAGTGGAGGGACACCTAAGCCTCGCATCTAATGTGCTTTGTCCTGTAATACCAGGATAACCTCACAACACTGTTGCCTTTCCACCTCATGTGTGCCACTGCGGCCACCCCTTTTTCTATAAAAGGAGGCCCAAGGCGACGAGGGGAGGGATTCGGCCTTTTGGAGCTCGTTACACCCTGTAGCTAGTTCGAGAACTCAGAATACATCCACCAAAGCAGGACTAGGGTTTTACGCATCCTCGCGGCCCGAACCTGGATAAACGAACCGCGTGCTCTCTGTTAGACCCGCTCTTCTCTCAACCCCGTGCCCCGCAACCGCAGTGGGGATTCTTGTGATCCCATAGGTGTCGTTTCCCACCGACACTTTGTAAGCACCGCTTGACTTGTTATGGAGATCCCCCTTATCCTTGAGTGACATCTCATGAGCAACAATGCTTCCAATGACTTCCGTTGGATTAAGATCTTTGTAATTGGGCATCATTTGGATCAATGTGCATACGATATCATATTTTCCGTCCAAAGCTCTTAGGATCTTCTTGATGATGAATTTGTCGGTCATCTCTTCACTTCCTAAGCCAGCGATCTCATTTGTGATAAGAGCAAGCCTAGAGTACATTTCAGCAACACCTTTACAATCCTTCATTTTGAACTTGTCAAGCTGACTTTGAAGCACATCCAACTTGGATTCCTTGACAGAGTAGGTACCTTCGTGCATATCAATCAAAGTATCCCAAATTTCCTTTGCATTCTCAAGACGACTGATTTTGTTGAATTCTTCGGGGCACAATCCGTTGAAGAGGATATCACAAGCTTGAGCATTGTATTGCAACATCTTACCCTCTTTCGCGGTAGCTTCACGGTTCAGTTCTCACCATCAAAGAATTCACCCTGCAAGCCAATACACACAATAGCCCATACGGCGGGGTTATGTCCAAGAATATGCATTTTCTTCTTATGCTTCCAACTAGCAAAATTAGTACCATCAAAGTAAGGAACTCTACGGTGGTAACTTCCCTCGCTAGACGCCATACTCTCCTAGGTTGTGAAACCAAGGCTATGACTACCAAAAGCTATGGAAATCAAAGCAAATGGAGACCAAAGCTCTGATACCACTTATAGGATCGAAAGTATGTCTAGGGGGGATTAGACTACTTGACCAAATAAAACTTATCCTTTTCCTAATTTAGTTCTTGGCAGATTTTACCAACTTTGGACAAGTCAAGCAATCTTAACACAATTCAATCAAGCATGCAAAGAGTGTATGAGCAGCGGAAAGTAAAGCATGCAACTTGCAAGAATGTAAAGGGAAGGGTTTGGAGGATTCAAACGCAATAGGAGACACAAATGTTTTTGTCGTGGTTGCGATAGGTGGTGCTATCGTACATCCACGTTGATGGAGACTACAACCCACGAAGGGTAACGGCTGCGCGAGTCCACGGAGGGCTCCACCCACGAAGGGTCCACGAAGAAGCAACCTTGTCTATCCCACCACGGCCGTCGCCCACGAAGGACTTGCCTCACTAGCGGTAGATCTTCACGAAGTAGGCGATCTCCTTGCCCTTACAAGTTCCTTGGTTCAACTCCACAATCTTGTCGGAGGCTCCCAAGTGACACCTAGCCAATCTAGGAGACACCACTCTCCAAGAAGTAACAAATGGTGTGTTGATGATGAACTCCTTGCTCATCTGCTTTAAATGATAGTCTCCCCAACACTCAACTCTCTCTCACAGGATATGGATTTGGTGGAAAGAAGATTTGAGTGGAAAGCAACTTGGGGAAGGCTAGAGATCAAGATTCATATGGTAGGAATGGAATATCTTGGCCTCAACACAAGTGTAGGTGGTTCTCTCTCAGAAAAGTTAAGTTGGAAGTGTAGGTTCTTTCTGATGGCTCTCTCCACGAATGAAGAGGAGGTGGAGGGGTACATATAGCCTCCACACAAAATCTAACCGTTACACACAACTTGCCAATCTCGGTGGGACCGAATTAATAAACTCGGTCGGACCGATTCAGCAAATCTAGTGACCATTAGGATTTTCTGTGGGACCGACATGCAACTCGGTAGGACCGATATGATTAGGGTTAGGGCATAATGTAATCTCGGTGAGACCGATTTTCGTAATAACCTAACCAGAGAGTTGGTCAGGTAAACTCGATGGGACCGATTTGCTCATTTCGATGAGACCGAAATGTTACAAAAGGGAAACAGAGAGTTTACATTGCAATCTCGGTGGGACCAATCGCTCATCTCGGTGAGACTGAAACGTTACAAAGGGAAACAAAGAGATTACAATCCCATCTCGATGAGACCGAGATCCCTATCGGTCAGACCGATTTGCCTAGGGTTTGTGGCATCTGAACTCGGTGGCGCCGGATAGAACGAATCGGTGGGGCCGAGTTTGACTTCTGGTTTAGGTCATATGTGGATGTGAGGAAGTAGTTGAGGGCTTTGGAGCATATCACTAAGCATTTTGAGCAAGATCCTCATTAAGCAACACCTCATCCCTCCTTGATAGTATTGGCTTTTCCTATAGACTCAATGTGATCTTGGATCACTAAAATAGAAAATGTAGAGTCTTGAGCTTGGATCTTGAGCCAATCCCTTTGTCCTTAGCATTTTGAGGGGTCCGCTTTTCTCATCCATGCCATGCCAATCATTGAGCTTTCCTGAAATATTAATCTTGAAATAGCATTAGCTCAATGAGCTATATGTTGTTAGGAATTACCAAAACCACCTAGGGATAGTTGCACTTTCACCTCCGCTTCTTGACCGACGTGGTGACACGCCTGGAGAATCGCTCCAAGAGAGCTCGCCAACTTGTTGAAGAGAGGAGCCGCGGCCTGCTCGGGCGTGCGTTCTCCCGCGTCTTCAACCATCTCCAGAACACTGACCCCAACTTCGATTTTGACGCCGCCATCGCTCCTGTACCCCAGGCCATCCGGGGCGACCTGTCGCGATGGGTGGAAGACAATGTGGACGCGCTGGTCAGGGCCTTCACTTCCCATGACGATGGGGTGGTCGTCGCAGCGGACGCGGGTGATACGTCTTCAACGTATCTACTTTTACAAACACGTTTGCCCTTGTTTTGGACTCTAACTTGCATCATTTGAATGGAACTAACCCGGACTGATGCTGTTTTCAGTAGAATTACCATGGTGTTATTTATGTGCAGGAGCAAACATTCTCGGAATGACCTGAAACTTCACAGAGACACTTTTCAGAAAATAAGAAAAATACCTGCCAAAGTGAAGGCCAGGGGAGCCACCGACTTGCCACGAGGGTGGGGGGCACGCCTGCCCCCTAGGGCGCGCCCCCCTACCTCGTGGGCCCCCTATTGCCTCTCCGACTCCAACTCCACCTCCATATATTGAGTTTCGATGAGAAAAAAATCAAAAAGAAGAAATCATCGCGTTTTACGGTACGGAGCCGCCGCCAAGCCCTAAAACCTCTCGGGAAGGCTGATCTGGAGTCCGTTCGGGGCACCGGAGAGGAGAATCTGTCGCCATCGTCATCATCAACCATCCTCCATCACCAATTTCATGATGCTCACCGCCGTGCGTGAGTAATTCCATCGTAGGCTTGCTGGACGGTGATGGGTTGGATGGGATCTATCATGTAATCGAGTTAGTTTTGTTAGGGTTTGATCCCTAGTGTCCACTATGTTCTAAGATTGATGTTGCTATGACTTTGCTATGATTAATGCCTGTCACTAGGGCCCGAGTGCCATGATTTGAGATCTGAACCTATTATGTTTTCATAAATATATGAGTGTTCTTGATCCTATCTTGCAAGTCTATAGTCACCTATTATGTGTTATGATCCGTTAACCCCGAAGTGACAATAATCGGGATACTTACCGGTGATGACCGTAGTTTGAGGAGTTCATGTATTCACCATGTGTTAATGCTTTGTTCTGGTTCTCTATTAAAAGGAGGCCTTAATATCCCTTAGTTTCCGTAAGGACCCCGCTGCCACGGGAGGGTAGGACAAAAGATGTCATGCAAGTTCTTTTCCATAAGCACGTATGACTATGTTCGGAATACATGCCTACATTATATCAATGAACTGGAGCTAGTTCTGTGTCACCCTAGGTTATGACTGTTACATGATGAACCGCATCCGGCATAATTCCCCATCACCGATCCTTTGCCTACGAGTTTTCCATATATTGTGCTTCGCTTATTTACTTTTCCGTTGCTATTGCTATCATCACTACAAAATACCAAAAACATTACTTTTACTACTGTTACCTTTTGTTACCGTTACCACTACTACCATATTACTTTGCTACTAAACACTTTGCTGCAGATATTAAGTTTGTAGGTGTGGTTGAATTGACAACTCAGCTGCTAATACTTGAGAATATTCTTTGGCTCCCCTTGTGTCGAATCAATAAATTTGGGTTGAATACTCTACCCTCGAAAACTATTGTGATCCCCTATACTTTTGGGTTCTCAAGACCATTTTCTGGCACCGTTGCCGAGGAGAATAGCTCTATTCTTTGAGTCACTTGGGATATATATCTGCTTATCATTATGAAGAACTTGAGAGATCCAAAAACCAAGATCTATCCCTCGACTACGAGGGGAGGTAAGGAACTACCATCTAGCTCTACACTTGAACACCTTCTGTTATGAGTAAGTTTGCGACACCTACACCTGCTTCTGCTATTCGTTCTGATATGTCGCATGTTATTGATGATGCCACTTCTGCTATACATGATACTTATGATGAAACTACCTCTATGCCTGATACTACTATGCCACTTAGTGCTTTTCTTGATGAACAACTTGCTAGGGCAAGAGAAATTGAAAATATTGAATCTGATGATACTAATGAAAGTGATGATGAAGAACCACTTGCTATTCCTAAGGTTATGTTTTTGATCAAGATGCTTCTTTAGCCATTTTAGCTTGCAGAAATAGAACTGAACTTAAAAAATTATTAGCTAAATGGAGTAAGCAATACCTAAATGCTAGAACGAAACCTGACCCTGCTTTTTCTACTTCACCTATCTTTGTTACTGATAAGGATTATGAATTCTCTGTTGATCCTGGTATAATTACTTTGGTTGAATCTGATCCTTTTCATGGTTATGAATCTGAAACTATTGTGGCACATCTTACTAAATTGAATGATATAGCTACCCTGTTCACTAAAGATGAGAAAACTCGCTACTTTTACATCCTTAAAATATTTCCATTCTCATTTTAGGGTGATGCTAAGATATGGTTTAATTCTCTTGATCCTGGTTGTGTGCGTAGTCCCCACGATATGATTTATTACTTCTCTGCTAAATATTTCCCTGCTCATAAGAAACAAGCTACTTTAAGGGATATATATAATTTTGTGCAAATTGAAGAAGAGAGTCTCCCACTAGCTTGGCGGAGGCTTCTCCAATTACTTAATGCTTTGCCTGATCATCCTCTTAAGAAAAATGAAATACTTGATATCTTTTATATTGGACTAACGGATGCCTCCAGAGATTACCTAGATAGTTGTGCTGGTTCTATTTTCAGGGAAAGAACACCGGATGAAACTGAAATTCTATTGAATAATATGTTGACAAGTGAAAATAATTGGACACCTTCGGAGCCAATTCCTGAGCCTATTCCTAATCCAACTCCGAAGAAGAGGGGTATTCTATTTCTCAGTCAGGAAGATATGCAAGAGGCAAAGAAATCTATGAAATAAAAGGTATTAAATCTGAAGATGTTAAGAATTTACCTCCTATTGAAGAAATACATGGTCTTAATTTACCGCCAGTTGAAGAAACATATAATATTAATCCTTTACCTCTTGAAGAAACTCATGGTCTTGATAACCCGACACTGGTAGTAAAGGTAAATTCTCTCTATAGATATGATAAATCTGTAATCCCATTTACTAAAATTGCTAGCCCATGCTTAGATGAGTTTGATAAATTTATGGCTAAGCAAGAAGATTTTAATGCTTATTTTGGTAGACAACTGAAATATAATTGAAATATGCTTGGACACTTGGGTGATTATTTGGCTAATGTTAAAGGTGAACTGAAACTTAATAGTAAACATGCTTCTATGGTTACGACTCAAGTAGAACAAGTACTTAAAGCTCAGAATGATTTGCTCAATGAATTGAAAAGTAAGAATAATGATAATGTTATTAGAGTTATGACTAGAGGTGGTAGAATGACTCAGGAACCTTTGTATCCTGAAGGCCATCCTAAGAGAATTGAGCAAGATTCTCAGAGAAATAATATAGATGCACCTAGTCCTTCTAAAAGGAAGAAAAAGAAAAATGATAGGACTTTGGCTGCTTCTAGTGATCCTATTGTTCATAATGATGCTCAACCTATTAATGATAATGACATAGAAATTTAACCTGATGTTGATCTTGATAACCCACAATCAAAGAATCAACGTTATGATAAGAAAGATTTTGTTGCTAGGAAACATGGTAAAGAAAGAGATCCTTGGGTTCAGAAACCCATTCCTTTTCCTCCCAAACCATCTAAGAAAAAGGATGATGAGGATTTTGAGAACTTTGCTAAAATGATTAGACCTATCTTTTTGCGTATGCGATTAACTGATATGCTCAAAACCAATCCTTATGCTAAGTACATGAAAGATATTATTACAAATAAAAGAAAGATATCGGAAGCTGAAATTTCCACCATGCTTGCTAATTATACTTTTAAGGGTGGAATACCAAAGAAACTTGGAGATCCAGGAGTACCCACTATACCATGCTCCATTAAAAGAAACTATGTTAAAACTGCTTTATGTGATCTTGGAGCGGGTGTTAGTGTTATGCCTCTCTCTTTATACCGTTGACTTGATTTGAATAAGTTGACACCTACTGAAATATCTTTGCAAATGGCTGGTAAATCAACTGCTATACGTGTCGGTATTTGTGAGGATGTGCCTGTTGTAGTTGCAAATGTTACTATTTTAACAGACTTTGTTATTCTTGATATTCCCGAGGACGATAGTATGTCTATTATTCTTGGAAGACCATTTTTGAATACTGCAAGTGCTGTTATTGATTGCACTAAAGGCAATGTCACTTTTCATGTTAATGGTAATGAGCATACAGTACACTTTCCGAGGAATCAATCTCAAGTTCATAGTATCAACTTTATTGGAAAATTCCATCGATTACATTTGGAGGTTTTGAATTTCCTCTTCCTACTGTCAAGAAGAAATATGATATTCTTATTATTGGGGATGTGCATATTCTCGTTGAGGTAACATAGTGTTATTCAAAATTTCTCCGGTTCCATGTTATTCGGAATGAGTTCTTTAACAAGACTTGATCAACCTTGTTAGTGGATTCCTTTTGATGATCATGAGATGGATGAAACTAGAAGGCACAACCTTCTATACCCCACTTTTACTTTCTGTTATTTATATTAAATAAAATAAAAATAAATATTTTTTGTCTGTTATTTGATTATGGGTGCAATATAAAAATACGTCGAAAATAAAAGCTCTCCAAATGCCCTGAAAATTAAATATGTTTTTTTCTAGAATATTTGAGAATTTATGGAACAAAGAACACACCAGGGGGGTCAAGCACCTGCCCACGAGGGTGGAGGGCGCGCCCCCTGCCTCGTGGGCCCACGGTGGCCCTCCTCCACTTATTCCTGCACCCACACACTTCATCTTCCTCCCCCAAACACGAATAACCAACTCAAACCCGAGTCCAAGCTCGTTTTGCTGCCATTTTCGATCTCCTTGCTCAAAGCACCTCTCACAAAACTGCTTGGGAGATTGTTCCTTGGTATGTGACTCCTCCATTGGTCCAATTAGTTTTTGTTCTAGTGCTTTATTCATTACAAATTTTTGCTACTTAGGTTACCCTGTTCTTTAGCTTGCATGTCAAATTTATATGGTCAAAAGTAGTTTTGATGCATGATATAGGCCCTAGGCACTTGTAGGAGTAGTTACTATCAATATTATTGAGTTTGGTTTACTTTAATTTTGAAGTTACTAAAAATTTCAGAATTTTCAGAAAATGATGAGGAGACTTTTGAGGGGCTCATCGAGCCAAAGATCGAAGGAAAAGGCACCAAAACCTAAGTATAATCTGCCTCACACCACGGAGGTTCGGGCGTGTGAATGGCCTTCCGAGGATTTCTTAAGAGCAGCTGGGATTTATGAAGATTTTCATGAGTTGGCTCAGACTGCAGGCCTTACCGCTTTCCTCCATGACCAATGCGATCAGTATCTCTTGCTCACAAATACCTTTGTGCAAAACTTTCATTTTCATTCTAGGAACTCACCACCTACGGTGGAATTTCATTTATATGATGAGCATAAGGAGATGTCACTTTATGATTTCTGTCGGATTTGTTTAGTCCCTTTTGGGGGCAAGACAGAAGAACCACATCATGATGATGTGGAGGGATTTATTGACAGTATCACTATAGGGGAAACAAGGAAGGTTTCTGATGCACGAATCACTAGCATACATTTTCCTGTTTTACGCTACTTTGCATTATTTGCTAGTCGTTGCTTAATTGGTCGCGAAAACTGTGGAAACCTGAGTATCCTTGATATTATTATTTTGCACCACGGTTTATACGGTGATAACTCTTTTAGTATGGGGAGCATTATTGCCAAAGGGCTAAGTCTCAACCGTACCAAGGGCCCCTTCTTTGGAGGCATCTATGCTACACGCCTAGCTTCACATTTTAAAATACCTATTAGGCATGCTGAGAAGGAAGAAAAAGTGCTGCCCCGTGTTTATCTAGATTATAAAAGTATGGTGACACATGATTTTATTATTAAGAATAGGGAAGGAGATCTTAAATATCAATTGTTCTTTAATAAACATCATCCTGAGACTATTACCTTGCTTGCTCCTTCTTTGTTTGATTTGACTGTAGGCACGTACCTTGTTCCATTGACGACTATCCACGCCTACCGGAACCCTGCACCAGCCGAGGAGCCAAAGCCGGAACCACAATTTGATCCTTCACGACAGTCTAATTACCAGTGGGATCCAGAGATGATTGTCAGCCAGTGGCAATCTGAGCCTTCTTCTTCCTCATCACAGTACGATCCCAACTATTATTATGGATATCAGCCAGGCCAGCCATGGCCATAGACTAACTTAGGCCAAAAGCCAAAGCTTGGGGGGGTACGTATTTCCCACCGACATTATATTCATGTTCACACACTCATTGCTAAATGTCGGTGCTCATACTTTTTCATTGTATCATCCATGCTAGTTTAATTTCCTTTTATGCTTTCTTCTTGTGTGTTTAATAAACCTTAGGAAAAACCAAAAAAAATTAGTTGTAGCTTTTAGTTAGTTTACTTTCCATGCTTGTAGTAATAATTAAAAAGAAAACCCAAAAGATTTCCTTTTCTTCTTTTGCTTGTTGGGAGCTTTCCCGTGTAAATAGTTTTATTTCTTTTCTTTTCTTTGGGGGCCGATAGGAGAAGACCATAATTAAATAATTGAAGTGGCTCTTATATGCATTATTGTTGATCTCACAAAAGAGCCCATATTGCCTTGTCTTCTCCTATTTATTGAATGCTCGCAGATTCCAGCTTAGTCCAATGCACGTGCACTATTATTATTATTCACACTATTCGGTCGTGCAAGTGAAAGGCAATTATGATGATATATGATCGACTGGCTAAGATGAGAAAAGCTGGTATGAACTCGACCTCTTTTGTTTTTGTAAATATGATTAGTTCATCGTTCCTCATTCAGCCTATTATGAATAAACATGTTTGCAATGACAACTAGAGATCATAGTTTCTTGTGCCATGCTTGATTAGCTATGAGTTATAATGGTTTACCTTGCGTGCCAACATGCTATTGAGATGGTTATGATGTGGTATGATAGGGTGGTATCCTCCTCTGAATGATTTAAGTGACTTGACTTGGCACATGTTCACGCATGTAGTTGAAACAAAATCAACAGAGCCTTCACGATATTTATGTTCATGGTAGATTATATCCTACTCATGCTTGCACTCGATGTTGATTAATTTTAATGCATGTTCATGACTATTGTCGCTCTCTAGCTGGTCGCTTCCCACTCTTTTGCTAGCCTTCACCTGTACTAAGTGGGAATACTGCTTGTGCATCCAATCCCTTAAACCCCAAAGTTATTCCACATGAGTCCACTATACCTACCTATATACGGTATATACCTGCCGTTCCAAGTAAATTTGTATGTGCCAAACTCTAAACCTTCAAATAAATATCTTGTTTTGTATGCTCGAATAACTCATGTATCAACTAGGGCTGTCTGTATCTTCCATATTAGGCGGGTTATTCTCAAGAGGAGTGAACTCCGCTCCTCACTCACGAGATAAATGGCTGGTCACTTGGATGCCCAGTACCGTGCTTTATGCAAACTAAATCAAAATAATTCCAAACAAAACTCCCCCTGGGACTCTCGTTAGTTGGAGGCACTCGTTGTTTCGAGCAAGCCACGGGTTGATGCTTGTGGTAGAAGGGGGAGCATAAACTTTACCATTCTGTTTGGGAACTACCTATAATGTGTGTAGCATGGAAGACATCGCCATCTCTTGGTTGTTATGTTGACAATGAAAGTATACCGCTCAAAATATTATTCACCTCTGTTTCAAAACCGAGCTCTGGCACCTCTACAAATCCATGCTCCCCTCTGCGAAGGGCATATCTATTTACTTTTATGCTGAGTCATCATCCTCTTATTAAAAAGCACCAGTTGGAGAGCACTGCTGTCATTTGCATTCATTATTGTTAGTTTACATTGAGTATGACTTGATTAGATCTCTTTTACCATGAATTACAATGTCAGTCAGTCCTTGGTCTTTAAAGGTGCTCTGCATTTATGTTTTGCGGTCTCAGAAAGGGCTAGCGAGATACCACCTTGTTATATCATATTATGATTGTTTTGAGAAAGTGTTGTCATCCGAGTTTTATTATTATGGCTCGCTAGTTGATTATGCTATTGACATGAGTAAACTTGAGACCTATGCGTTATTGCGAATGTGGTTGGTTATAATCTTTGCTGAAAACTTGAATGCTGGCTTTACATATTTACAACAACAAGAGCAAACATAGTTTGTAAAAGTTTTTCTTTATCACTTTCAGTTTGTCAACTGAATTGCTTGAGGACAAGCAAAGGTTTAAGCTTGCGGGAGTTGATACGTCTCCAATGTATCTACTTTTCCAAACACTTTTGCCCTTGTTTTGGACTCTAACTTGCATGATTTGAATGGAACTAATCCGGACTGACGCTGTTTTCAGCAGAATTACCATGGTGTTATTTATGTTTAGGAGCAAACGTTCTCGGAATGACCTGAAACTTCACGGAGACACTTTTCAGAAAATAAGAAAAATACCTGCGAAAGATGAAGGCTAGGGGGCCCACCGTCTTGCCACGAGGGTGGGGGGCGCGCCTGCCACCCTCGGGCGCGCCCCCTACCTCGTGGGCCCCCTCTTGCCTCTCCGACTCCAACTCCACCTCCATATATTGAGTTTCGATGAGAAAAAAAATTAGAGAGAAGAAATCATCGCGTTTTACGATATGGAGCCGCCGCAAGCCCTAAAACCTCTCAGGAGGGCTGATCTGGAGTCCGTTCGGGGCTCCGGAGAGTGGAATCTGTCACCATCGTTATCATCAACCATCCGCATCACCAATTTCATGATGCTCACCGCCGTGCGTGAGTAATTCCATCGTAGGCTTGCTGGACGGTGATGGGTTGGATGGGTTCTATCATGTAATTGAGTTAGTTTTGTTAGGGTTTGATCCCTAGTGTCCACTATGTTCTGAGATTGATGTTGCTATGACTTTGCTATGCTTAATGCTTGTCACTAGGGCCCGAGTGCCATGATTTCCGATCTGAACCTATTATGTTTTCATCAATATATGAGTGTTCTTGATCCTATCTTGCAAGTCTATAGTCACCTATTATGTGTTATGATCCGTTAACCCCGAAGTGACAATAATCGGGATACTTACCGGTGATGACCGTAGTTTGAGGAGTTCATGTATTCACCATGTGTTAATGCTTTGTTCGTGTTCTCTATTAAAAGGAGGCCTTAATATCCCTTACTTTCCGTAAGGACCCCGCTGCCATAGGAGGGTAGGACAAAAGATGTCATGCAAGTTCTTTTCCATAAGCGCGTATGACTATGTTCAGAATACATGCCTACATTATATCAATGAACTGGAGCTAGTTCTGTGTCACCCTAGGTTATGACTGTTACATGATGAACCGCATCCGGCATAATTCTCCATCACCGATCCTTTGGCTACGAGTTTTCCATATATTGTGCTTCGCTTATTTACTTTTCCGTTGCTATTGCTATCATCACTACAAAATACCAAAAACATTACTTTTACTACTGTTACCTTTTGCTACCATTACCACTACTACCATATTACTTTGCCACTAAACATTTTGCTACAGATATTAAGTTTCCAGGTGTGGTTGAATTGACAACTCAGCTGCTAATACTTGAGAATATTCTTTGGCTCCCCTTGTGTCGAATCAATAAATTTGGGTTGAATACTCTACCCTCGAAAACTGTTGCGATCCCCTATACTTGTGGGTTATCAGTGGGCGATGTGGTCGACGATGATGGCAGCACCGGTGGAGGTGATGGTGATGCTAGCGATGGTGGCAGCGATGCCAGCGACGCGTCTGAGGGCGATCTGGGGGACGCAGCAAGCGACATGTCTGACTGATCCCGTGTTTCCCAGCTGTTTGTCTTGCACACAGAGGCTCGGGCACAACCCTTGAGGTTGTAAGAGAATTTTTTGGAGGGGGAGCCCCTCATGTAAATATACTACTGCCTCTATCTTGTTAGGTCGAGTTGAATATGTGTCTTCATGAACTCACGCACCCTGGGGCAAAGTTGCTGTTGCGGTTTACCTTAGCCTGGATGAGCCCAAAACCAGCTCGTGAGGTTGCGAGTTTCTAGGAAGCGCCTCGGGAACTCGTTGACACGCGCCGAGGGGGCCAAGTGATAAGAAAGCGCTAGCCGTGGTGCGACATGCGCGTGGCGCGTGTGCGTCATGCCCAGCCACGCTCGCGAGGGGCCCGCGAGGGGGAAGTAATAGGCGCGAACTCCGAAATAAGACAAGAACAAGATAGCAAGAAATCGCTTGAACAAGAAAAGGCACCCCCCGCGCACATCAATGAAAATTCGACTTCAACTTAAATCCAAATCCAGAAGGCAGCGTTACAAAAAAGAGATCCAAAGAAAATGGCCGTGTTCGGTGCCTAGTCTAGTATTCATGTCTTCTCACCAGCGCGGAGCTAAGTGCTGCCACTAGGACGTGGGAGGGAGCTCCCGAGGCCTGAGAGAGGCACTCCTGAGACTCTGGTGCGTGTACAGCCCCACTCATTCTTACGTGAGAGTGTGCGGAGACCTTCACAGGTGTGAGCCTTACTTCATATCGCCAGACGAGGGCCCCAGCTTGCGCCACCCCTACCACCGTTGGGACGACTGGAGACCAGGACGGCACAAACGAGGGCAGAGGGGACGCCAGCAGCGCCCTAGGGGACCACGGGTCCTCTGCCGGGGAAAGGCTCGCCAGCACCTCCCCGGCAGAGGGCCAACTCCGGGCGATGCCTTGCTCCGTGCGACACGAGGAGGGGCCTTGCTCCTGGCCCCTCCCATGCAGCCCCTAAGCTTCTCCTCGTGAGACAGATACCGCCGCACCGGAACCGTCGCCTGGCGCTGTGACCTGGTTCACTTGCGATTCATGGTTAGCATAAACCTGCCCCTGGGAGATTAGTGGTACCCTGTAGCTGTTGTCGACGACGTGGTTGGTGGGGCTCTCGGGCGGCTCCTGGAAGGCCTTAGCTCCTAATGCCTCCTCTTCCCAGCCCAGCTCGAGGAACGAGCCGGGGTCATCTTCCGGCGTGTACTCCAGGTTCATGATGCGGGGCACGTAGGCCTCCGAGGTCGTTGCCCCGAAGACCTCGCCGAAGTGCCCCACAGTCCATGTCGCCCGGCCCATGACATCATCCCCAGGATGGTGGGGTAGCGCCCCGCTGGGGCCGTGTGTGGCGACGCTCGTGCCCGCACCCATCTGGGGTGGTGCGGGTGTGATGGGGCACCGTCCTCCGTGGATCGTGCTGGTGTCGACGAGGCCCCCGGGCGCACTCGGGGGCACGCGGGCGTGGCGAGGCACACCGTGGGATCTGGCCACTGCCTGGGGCATGAGCTAGTAGCACAAGGGCGGTGCTCCCATGGCCGCTGCGTCCAGTAGCTCGGCGACGCGTTCCAGCAGTGCATCCTGTCCGTTCTCCATCAGCCGGCACCGCAGTAGCTCCCGTGCCACCGTGAGTGCAGCCCGCATGTTTTCCTGCTCCCTCCGGGTGTGCGGTGCCGTCTCCGCGGCGTGGCTTGCGGCCCTTGCAGCAGCTCGCGCCTGTCATGGGGTGAGGGTGGACGGCGTCTGGCCACACCGCCCGCGCCCCGCAACATCAGGTGGCGCTCGTGCCACCTGGAGCGCGGGGTTGAGGTCTTCCTAGGAAGGTGGCGCCGCCCGAGCTGGCCAGGATGCCCAGCGGTCGCCGTTGGTCTTTGAGTCGCCGGACATGGGAACCGCGGAGCATCGGTGAATTGACTGGCGGGAGAGCGGCTCTGGCACACCCCTACCTGGTGTGCCAAATGTCGGATTTCAGGTTTCGGCAAAACCCCTAAGGTTCGAACACTCGGGCACCCGCGAAGATCTCTCCCTCACCGGTCACGCCCTCACACACTTCACGATTTCTAGGGTAGGCACACAAACTCACAACACACAAGACAAAAGATTTATACTAGTTCGGGCCAGCGTTGTGGTGTAGTACCCTACTCCAGTGTGGTGGTGGTGGTGGATTGCCTCTTGGGTTGAAGATGAACAGTACAAGGGGAAGAACAGCCTCCTGAGGAGAGGTGTTATTGTGCTTGGTGAACTTGTGGTTGTCCGTCTTCATCTTCTAGCTATGGTGGTGGCTAGTCCTATTTACAGAGGCCCTGGTCCTCTCCCCAAATATTGAGCGGGAAGGGAGCCAACAGCGGCCAATTTGAAAGGGGACAACTAGTACAGCTTATCCTGACAAAAGTAGTCTTCGCCTGCCAAAGGCTCTGGTGGTGACGCCGTCTTGGGCTCCACGGTGACCTACGTCCTGCCGTCCTGCTGGTCTTGGTCTCATTGCACCGATATGGAAACCTTTGCTTGATGCCTCGGTACTCTTCGTCTGCGCTTGCCACCTTAACACCAAAGTGGAAACAAGGACAGTGTGCGCGCTAGTGCCCGCCTGGCAATCGCCTGGCCTTGGTCGTCATGGCTCACGTCAAGGGAACCTCGTGAGGTTTATCTTACCTTGATCTCTCCGCCCCTCACGAGCCAGCCTGGTGAGGCTGCTCCTGAGGAGGTCTTGTGTCATCCGCCTCGTGGGGGTTGGCCCCTCGCGAGGGTCTTGAATGCTTGTTGGTGAAGATGGGCCGTACGGGCCCGCTTGCAGAGCCACGCCGTAGGCCACAGGCAGGCATGTCTGGGGACCCCCGTTCCCAGAATGCTGACACATATACCGGGCAAGAGATCAATTACCTTCTTCGGGGGATTTAAGGCGTCGAGGCTGATGTCTTTATTCTCAGCTGGCCAGTCCTCCTGGGACTTGAACACCTGATCCCACACCTTGTTGCGGGTTGTGCCGAATAGGTACTGCACGATGATCGGCTCGTCAGACTTGCAAGCCCACATTGTATTGGCCCTTACCTGGCAAGGAAGGAGCCGACGTCTGAGTATTATCTAGACCACATTGTCTAGCTTGGCGCCGATCTCCGTCACGTTGACGATGCACTTCTGCAACATCTTCACCTCACCAGCGGACCCCTAGTTAGTACCTTTTTTGGTACACGATGTCAACCTCGCTGGGTGCCGGATCTGAATTCGGGAGCAGCCATCCAGGCTGCATCCCTTGGTTTTATAATGTAGAACCGCTCATTCTGCCACACCTTGACATTGTCAATAAACCGTCCCTCGGCAATTGGACTCGGGTCAGCTTGTTGACCATCGCTCCACCGCAGTCTCCCTGGGCGCCATTGACCACCTTCGGCTTGACATTGAACAATTTCAGCCATAGGCCGAAGTGCGGCTGAACTCGCAGGAGTGCCTCGCAGACGAGGATGAAGGCCGAAATGTGGAGGAGGGAGTTGGGGGGATAATTCATGAAAATCTAGTCTATAAAAGAACATTAGCCCCCTCTCACAAAGGGGTGCAGAGGAAAACCCAACCCCCAGATAAAGTGGGGAAGGAATACTACCCTCTCGCCTGGCTTGGGCGTGGGGATGACCTAACCTTCCTCGGGGGCCCGGAGAGTGATATCGGCCGATATGTAGCCGGCTCACTTTAGCTCTTCGATGTCGTTGTTTGTGATGATGGAGGCGTCCTACTTGCCATTTAAGCCAGATTCAACCATGTCTAGAGCTAGGGAGGAGCTGGAAGGGATTCTACACAAAGGAATAAGGCAGGGCGCTGGAGCCCTGGACATTGGAGGGGCAACAACGGGAGGTGGAAGAAGGCGTAAGATGATAACTGTAGTTGTTCCCATTTTTATAGGTCACGGAGGAGCCAAGGGTTCCCCTTTTTACACCATAATCTTCTCCACTTCTCAATACGCTCGTGATGTTATGCACGGGTGGGGGAATCGAAATCATTGATCATATCCCCTAAAAACGGGCACGGTCTCTGCCTTGATGAGACGTGCCAATGGAAGGGTTGCCTCGAGCCACGCATTGAGAACCGCCATTCGTTCGGTGGTATGACCGGCCACGACCCTTCGCTAAAAGTTGTCAGACGTGGGCACTATTCACACTTGAGAACTTTGGCCTTCGAGGCTAAGTAAAGTAAACCCCCGGATTTCGGACACCACTCAACTCCGAGCATGCACAGGACGAGATGAAGAACTTGCCTGACAAGCCGAAGAGAGTGAGTTGTGCGGATGCTGGACACAAGCCCTGGCGTTGGAGGCTAGTTCGGGGGCTACCGAGGGAGTCCTGGATTAAGGGGTCCTCGGTCCGTCGTCGTACTACATATGAGCCGGACTGATGGGCCACTATGGGACCAAGCTAGAGCACGGATCCATGGCCGGATAGGAGATCTACGAAGTCGTGGTGTGCCCTCCAAGTCAAGGGTTAGTGTGATCTTTCCTTCAGTGTAACCGATTGCATGTAACCCTAACCCTACCGGTGTCTATATAAGCCAAGGGGTTTTAGTCTTTGGGGATAGAGCAACATCCATTACCCCATCAACCTAGGGTTTAGCTCGCCTAATCTCGAGGTAGACCGACTCTGTAACCATATCATACACGTAAAATACAATCAAGAAGGACATAGGATTTTACCTCTTCCAGAGGGCCCGAACCTGGGTAAACACTGTGTTCTTCATCCCTTGTTCCCCATTGATCCTAGATCCACAGCTCGGGACCCCCTACCCAAGATCCGCTGGTTTTGACACCGACACTATGTTTGCTAACCATAACATCCCGCCCTGGTTTATGTTTAAATAAAAGGAAATGCTCCTTTTGACCCTTTAACTCTGAATAACAAACATGCTTGTGTGTTGCAACGAGAGAGAAAAATATCACACACCCCTAACACATAATAAGCATGACACAAACAACCCCCACGCCCACACACACACGTCCATGTCCTCTATTTTTGTATGACACCCCACGTGTCTCATAGCTTACACTCCTTCTCGTACCCTCTCTATGTGTGCGTGTTGTAATTGCGTTGAATAGAAACATGTTAAGAGCTGAAGGAAATAACTAAGTATGAAGAATCAATTTCATTTATTTGTCATTTTTTTGTAAACACTGGTGCCAGGGCATACCTAATCGATAAAAAGTAAGCATTAACATACTCTAAAAATTCAAAAAGAAAATATTGAAAATGCACATACCTTTTATATTGATTTGCGGGAAATTATGTATTTTGTGGCAATCGGGAGGAGAAATAAGCTTGCTCGTATATTTATTTTAGAGCTCCTAGTGCATAGTAGGCCTATCCACATAAGCATGTGTGTTAATACATAGCTCGATCTAGTGATCATGTTGATGATGATCGAGTCCTGGAGAAAAAGTACTGTTATGACCAAGGTCTTTGGAGGAAAATAGTAGGGAGTTTTTCTATCTAAGAATGTATTTTCTTAATATTTCTCTCGGTACTTTGAGTACTTTTGATGTTGTTTCACTACTTGTAATTTTTTTGAGTGGTAAATTGTTTTTCGGATTTGTAATCAATCCAAGATACGAAAACTTGATCAGTAACAAATTACTTAATGATGGACTTGTGTATCACTATTATGATAGATTAATTCCTAAATACAAATAAAGTGACATAAGTCATGCTAATTAATCAAAATTGATTACTCAATGATGAAATTGCAAAGCTAGCAGAAAGATGGCACGTAGAATACCGGTGCAGAAATCAGAATGATGTACATCCACCAACTAATGCACTACATGGCATATTGTGGGTAGCAAACATCCAGGTTTTGTAGGTCGGTGGGACAACCTAATATGTGTGAGTAACTGAAGATGCACCTAACAAATAGGCAAGCATAAGAAGAGATTAAGGCAAGGGAATGACATGGCGTTGCAAGTGATATATATACTGTTGTGGCAGCGGTGGCCTAGAAACAAAAGAGAAGATGATATCGAGAATTGGACAGTAGCATTAGTTTCAATATCAACCCAGCGAGAACTTTCAATGTGTACAAACCATGACAAATGATGTCCATCTTGGCTTTGATTGTATGCACCTGAGTAGAGTTGTGGGTAATCTTCCTAGCCACTCTTCCGCTTCCTCCATGTACTTGTTAGAATAACTCCGATGTGCACAGTCGATCTACCGACCAAACAATCATACGAGCATGACACCGAGATTTGTTAACGAGGTACACCTATATGGCTACATCCCTGGGGACTAGCTACGTAGCCATACCAGGTTTGGCGTGGAAGCACACATAGTCAGACCCCAAGGATGTAGACATATCAGTGAAACTCATTATAAAATCTCTATGTCGTGATCGTGTCATTTCTTGGTCCTGAGTTGATCAACTACGTGCCTCGAATTTATTTTAACAAATGGTATCATGAGCAAGGTTCGATGAGGCAGTCAATCGTTGATCCAGAGGAAGTGCTTTGTGAAAAGATCATGGAGTTAAATCACGATGCAAGACGGCAGCGGTGGAGCGGGTCGTTGTCACTTGGTGTTTCCGTCTTTCGATCAGGACAGTCGCAATTTTTGCAGCGAATGAAAGAAACTATTGATGTTATCGGAATTTTTTGTAAGGCGATGCAATCGACGGCGAGAACAACGTACCGACAAGTTGCAGCAGGGGTCTGATCAGCGGAAGGTGCGTGTGCCCGTGGCAGCGGCAGGCTGGACATGAAACAATTGGATTGGTCTGGCGAGCATGACAAGCAGTGACGCGTCGTGTAGGGTAGGAAGGCAAGCAGCAGGTGCTAGTTGCGGAGGCTCAAAGGCATGTGCTGGGCATCGGCCCAGCTGGTGAAAGCTGCAAGGCTGTTGGCGGCGAGACACGGACCAAACGGCGGAACGTGTTCTGGATCCGGTCGTGTACATCAGGCAAGAGCAGAGACCGGAGATTTGTTTGAGAGAAAAAAGGAAGGACCAAGTCCTCATGTGACACAAAAAGGCAGGAGATAGATCAATTTAGCGATGAAAAAAATTCCATCACGTTGGCATCCATCGGATTTAGCAAGAGACATTTACAAAGCAACAAACATCATTGGAGGTTGATCTAGAGCTACTACACGTGAAGATCAAAAGTGTTTTGGTTGAATTGGTACTAGGACTAGTAGGTGACCACGTTAGGTTTGCTTGTGTACTTTGGCATCATGGAAAGATGCTCGGTTATTTTTCACAAGATCAACTGTATAAAGAATCATGATGCCATTGGGCATCAAGTTTGAGGTAGAGAAGTTTGGTTGAATTGGAAGCTTTGGGTTATGGCAGACAAGGGTGAAACTTTTGCTGGTGCAATAAGGATGCTTGAAGTCGTTGTGGGAAGTCATGCCACCTAACACGGAATTATCATGTGATGGATGGAAATTTGTGAAAGATGATTTGGGAGCCTCGAGCGTGCCATGCAGCCGGACAAGTTCGGTTGGGTCTGACTAGATAGTCTGACGGATCGACGTGAGTTGGTTGGAACATGAGGCAGTGGTGGGATCGATGACAACGACATAGGAGCGTGATGCCGATGATGACCGACTTCTGGGGCGTGGAAACACGTGGCACATGCCTGAGGGCTTGTGTGACTTCGACAAGACTATGGCGCAAGGTTGATTCAAGATGGTGCGCACATGAGAGTTTGAAGTCAATGTGGCGCGGGGGTGGATTGGTCATCTACCATGGAGTCGTGTTGAAGGTGGAGCGGAGTCTGGAAGACTTCACTTGATGTTGATCGAGGGACGATGGCGTAAGTCGGCAGAGAGTCGAAGCCTATTTAGCTGGAAAAAAGTGAGAGGGACGTAGTTCGGATTGGAGCCCAATGGTCTGATGGAAGCGTGAAACTCGTCATTGGTCGATGATGATTGGTGGTACTCTGAAGTAGGGGTTGAGTGGTGTGGGTTGGCGCCCCTTGAGACTCGACCAAGACAGCAGATGCTCCGCACGTTAATAGTGGCAAGGCGTGCGACACACATGGAACATGGAGATGGATTAGGGCTCTGGTGGTCATACATGTGATGAGACAACTACGAATTTGACTCAGGATGACTACAAGCAATGGTGAAATTCTTTCAAGTTTCAGACAGTCGGTCAAGGAAGAGCGGTGATGTTGAGTTCAGGTAACCTTATGTGTGACACCCAATATGTGAATTTTTCACTTTCATGCCGGTCATTGATCGGTGTGTGATGGAGTTCAACGGATACTCTGGATGTTGGGAGCACAAACTAGAGCAAGGGGAATTTAATTTGGCTCGAGCGTTGACTATGTTCAAGAAAATAAGGGACTATAAGTTGCAGGTGGAGTCACATGGAGTCTTTGGAGTAGCAGCGGTACTCATGGAATAAGCTCAAGGTCAACGTACATGGAAGTTTGACGCATTGATGAATTCAAGGTGGTGGAGAATATTTGCCAAGGTGGAGTTTGTTAGAGTTGTGTCGAATATAGTGTACAAGGTAGGTTACAATTGCACTCTAAGTAGTATTGTGTTTAGATAGGATATGAAGTCGTGTCCTAGTAGGACACTTGTATCCTACGGCTCTCATATATAGCAAGGGTAGACAAACAATGTAACCTATGCTAACATAATAGCACATGAACGCATGGGAAGTCGACAACATGTGCCGGCGTCTAGGGTGACTCACTGCAGTATTGTAGCGGTGTCATGGGGAGGAGCGCCCATAGTCAGACCTCGGGAATGTAGTCATATCGGTGAACCTCATTAACAAATCTCTGTGTTGTGATCGTGTGATTGCTTGGTCCTCAGATTATCAACTACACGCCTCAGATTTATTCTAATAGTACTCTCCTTCCACTCTTTCCTTACACATAAAGTGGCCGAGCCTTGTATAAATAACCAATGGAGCCATTTGGTAGAGAAAATTGTTCGTAGTTTCTCAGAAAGAGGCTGCTGCAGCCTACAGGTGTCCTCCTCAACCAGTTTCTCGTAATTGATGTCAATGCCGGAGTGATCCCCTTGGGGCCTGTTTGGTTAGCTACATTTAACTCGGTCAGGCCCGCGGGGTGCAGTTTCAGGCTGTTTTGTTGCCTGGGCTGCATCAAAATCCTAACCAACATGAACTTCAAAGCACTCCTGGGCCAGCCTTAGTGGAAACGGCCGAGCCAACCATTTTCACGCACACTACTCTCTCTCTCTCTCTCTCTCTCTCTCTCTGTCTCTCTCTCTATCTCTCTCTCACTCACACACACACCGCCCTCCTGATTTCTCCCATGGCCAACCTTCAAGCTCGCCCCACTCCCCTACTCCACTCCCATCATGACTGGCGGGTGACGGCTCACCCCATCGGGAGGCAACCTCTTGGCCGCAATTCGGTCGCCGCCCCCTTCTACTCTCGGTGGACGCAATTCGCGCCATTGTCCCATTGGGTGCAATTGCTGACGGTGATTCATTGATGACGATGGTGGTGGGGAGTGCTTCCTTGTTGGCAGTAGGTGCAGAAGGTGCATCGGGCGAGCCCGAGTGTCAGTGTCGTGACTAGCTGGTATCCATGAACCCTTCTATGTGCGGCCAATAGTGGCCTCCTTGTCGGAAAATCATAAAGACATCGATATGGCAATGCTAATTCACACGTCTCCACCTTGGCGGTATGAAGATAGAAGACGAAGAAACCTCTAGGCAGGTCATTGACAAGTACTACTGTCACATGACTCTCGACTTCCACACCAACAAGAAAGTGTAAAGACATATGAAGACTTCAATGTCTTCCCAGGAACGCTCAAGGCGTGGGCTCCTATCGGTGGATTACGGGGTACCCACGGTTGGACAACCGAGAGGCGATGTGGTCTGCAAGGAGCACTGGCAACATGAAGAAGGAAGATGCCTAGCATCCCTAAGAAGCTTTCTCCTCAGAAGAGCTCTCCAGAAAGACAGCTTGGGGGCTCCATGCAGGTAAAGGAAATGGTACTTCCTAGTGGTAGGAAAGTAGGTTGTACCCTCGAATGAAGCGTGAAGCGAAAGCAATAAGGTTTGACTTGAGTGACTTATTGATGACGTCCGGTCCCTCAGGAGGTCGTCTATGGTGCCGCAGGACAGCTCGCATGAGCACACAACAAGACAACACTATGGCGCTTTACGAGCAGTATGGGGTACCGTCTATGAACGGAGGTGGGGGGATATTCTCTCCCCCACCGCCTTGCTTCACTGTCCCCCTGATGTATAAATGAGGATTGGACCATTCGAGGGGGCAATCTTTCCACCTTGTAACACACACACACACATGGGAGCTCCATATCATTGCAATATAAAACAAAGTAGGACTAGGGTATTACACCAAGAAGGTGGCCTGACCTTTGGTAGCTCTTGTGTTCATCGATAGTTCATCCATCACATTCATCCATGACTTAGGATCGCTAGACGTGTTCAGTCCCTGGCCGAACTCTCAATGGGTTGTTGCTCACAATTCATATGTAGGTTCTTAGAAACCGACATTTGGGGTGCCAGGTAGGGGAATGAGGTGTCTGGCCCTTTCATTGTTACCACCCGTGATGATTGTTATTCTAGAAGCTGCAACCGTGCTCTAACCCATGGCGTCGAGGCACTCTGGGGCATCCATGGCCCCAGTAACTAGTCAGGAGGCACGTTCTTTGGTGTGGCACCAGCATCAGGAGGCTGCGGCCGCTTCCCAACAGGTGCCGCCTCCCCCTCCTGAGCAAGCACCGCCTCCTCCTCCTCCCCCAGCAGTGGAGGAGGTTCGCCACCCATCCCAAGGTGGCGGAGGATAGGCGAAGCAGAACGACGGAGGAGGTGTCGTGGGCCACGGCATGAGTGTTAATCGCGACCAAGCTGCCGCTCCTCCATGACATGAGGACCAGGCTCGTGTTTCGGTTGTCCCATCGGCAACCATGGTACACACCATCTACATGTTGATACGTCCATTTTGCATCATGCTTTTATATCGAAATTTATTGCATTATGGGCTGTAATTACACATTATGTCACAATACTTATGCCTTTTCTCTCTTATTTTACAAGGTTTACATGAAGAGGGAGAATACCGGCAGCTGGAATTCTGGGCTCGAAAAGGAGCAAATATTAGAGACCTATTCTGCACAACTCTGAAAGTCCTGAAACTCCATGAAAGTCAGTTTTGGAATATATTAAAAATATTGGGCGAAGAAAGCACCAGAGGGGAGCCAGCCACCCTCCACGAGGGTGGGGGCGCGCCCTACCCCCTAGGCGCACTACCCTGCCTCGTGGGCCAACTAGCAGGCCTCCGATGCCCATCTTCTAGTATAAGGTGTCATTCGCCCTAGAACAAATCAGAAGGAAGCTTTCGGGACGAAGCGCCGCCCTCTCTAGGCGGAACCAATCTAGGGCTCCGGCGGAGCTGTTCTGCCGGGGAAGCATCCCTCCGGGAGGGGGAAATCATCACCATCGTCATCACCATCGATCCTCTCATCGGGAGGGGGTCAATATCCATCAACATCTTCACCAGCACCATCTCCTCTCAAACCCTAGTTCATCTCTTGTATCCGATCTTTGTCTCAAAATCTCAGATTGGTACCTATGGGTTGCTAGTAGTGTTCATTACTCCTTGTAGTTGATGCTAGTTGGTTTATTCGGTGGAAGATTATATGTTCAGATCCTTTATGCATATTAATACCCCTCTGATTATGAACATGAATATGATTTGTGAGTAGTTACATTTTTTCTTGAGGGCATGGGAGAAGTCTTGCGATAAGTAGTCATGTGAATTTGGTATTCGTTCGATATTTTAATGAGATGTATGTTGTCTTTCCTCTAGTGGTGTTATGTGAACGTCGACTACATGACACTTCACCATTGTTTGAGCCTAGGGGAAGGCATTGGGAAGTAATAAGTAGATGATGGGTTGCTAGAGTGACAGAAGCTTAAACCCTAGTTTATGTGTTGCTTCGTAAGGGGCTGATTTAGATCCATATGTTTCATGCTATGGTTAGGTTCACCTTAATTCTTCTTTCGTAGTTGCGGATTCTTGCGAAGGGGGTTAATCAGAAGTGGGATGCTTTTCCAAGGAAGGGCAATACCAAGCACCGGTCCACCCACATATCAAATTATCAAAGTAACGAACGTGAATCATATGAGCATGATGAAAACTAGCTTGATGATAATTCCCATGTGTCCTCAGGAGCACTTTCCTTTATATAAGAGTTTGTCTAGGGTTGTCCTTTGCAACAAAAATGATTGGGCCACCTTGCTGCACCTTGTTTACTTTTTTCAGTTATTACCCCTTACGAACTACCTTATCACAAAACTATTTGTTACTGATAATTTTAGTGCTTGCAGAGAATACCTTACTGAAAACTACTTGTCATTTCCTTCTGCTCCTCGTTGGGTTTGACACACTTACTTATAGAAAGGACTATGATAGATCCCCTATACTTGTGGGTCATCAAGACTATTTTCTGGCGCCGTTGCCGAGGAGTGAAGCACCTTCGGTAAGTGGAATTTGGTAAGGAAAAAATTATATAGTGTGCTGAAATTTACTGTCACTTGTTACTATGGAAAACAATCCTTTGAGGGGCTTGTTCAGGGTATCTTCACCCCGACCAGTTGTAGAGAAACTGCTAGCTTCTCAACCTACTGAACATAATGAAATTTTTTACTTTGAAATTCCTTCTGGTATGATAGAGAAACTGCTAGCTAATCCTTTTACAGGAGATGGAACATTACATCCCGATATGCACCTAATCTATGTGGATGAAGTTTGTGGATTATTTAAGCTTGCAGGTATGACCGAGGATGTTATCAAGAAGAAGGTATTCCCTTTATCTTTGAAGGGAAAGGCATTGACATGGTTTAGGCTATGTGATGATATTGGATCATGGAACTACCACCGATTGAAATTGGAATTTCATCAGAACTTTTATCCTATGCATCTTGTTCATCGTGATCGTATTTATATATACAATTTTTGGCCTCGCGAAGGAGAAAGTATCGCTCAATCTTGGGGGAGGCTTAAGTCAATGTTATATTCATGCCCCGATCTTGATCTCTCAAGAGAAATTATTATTCAAAATTTTTATGCTCAACTTTCTCTCAATAATCGCTCCATGCACGATACTTCTTGTACTGGTTCTTTTATGATGAAGATTATTGAATTCAAATGGGATTTATTGGAAAGAAATAAACACAACTCTGAAGATTGGAAACTCAATGATGGTAAGGAGTCAGGTATAACACCTAAGTTTGATTGTGTTAAATCTTTTATGGATACCGATGCTTTTCATGAATTTAGCACTAAATATGTACTTCACTCCGAGATAGTAGCTTCTTTCTGTGAATCATTTTCTACTCATGTTGATCTCCCTAAGGATAAGTGGTTTAAATATCATCCTCCTATTGAAGTAAAAGTAGTTGAACCTATTAAAGTTGAAGAAAAGACTATCACTTCTAATGTTGATCTTATTGTTCCTACCGCTTATATTGAGAAACCACCTTTCCCTGTTAGAACAAAGGATCATGCTAAAGCTTCAACTGTGGTTCGTAAGACTACTGCTAGAACACCTACACCCCCTGAGCAAATTAAAGTTGAACCTAGTATTGCTATGGTTAAAGATCTCTTGGTCGATAATATTGATGGGCATGTTATTTACTTTTGTGATGAAGCTGCTAGAATTGCTAAACCCGATACTAAAGATAAACATAAACCTGTTGTAGGCATGCCTGTTGTTTCTGTTAAAATAGGAGATCATTGCTATCATGGCTTATGTGACATGGGTGCTAGTGCGAGTGCAATACCTCATGCTTTATACGAAGAAATTATGCATGATATTGCACCTGCTGAGATAGAAGGTATTATGCATGATTATGCATGATTATGCATGATATTGCACATGCTTTTGGCCACCAGCTTGCCAATGGAGATACTATTTCACCAGTTGGGATTGTTAGAGATGTTGAAGTCTTGTGTGGGAAAGTTAAATATCTTACTGATTTTCTTGTTCTTGGTTCCCCACAAGATGACTTTTGTCCCATTATATTTGGTAGACCCTTCTTGAATACTGTTAATGCTAAGATAGATTGCAAAATGGATATTGTTTCTGTTGGTTTAGGGGAAATGTCTCATGATTTTAACTTTGCTAAATTTCATAGACAACCCCATGATAAAGAATTGCCTTGTAAGGATGGAATTATTGGTCTTGCTGCTATTGTCGTGCCTCCTAATGATCCTTTAGAACAATATTTTCTTGACCATGAAAATGATATGTTTATGAATGAAAGAAGGGAAATAGATGAAGTATTCTTCAAACAGGGACCTATTTTGAAGCACAACTTGCTGTTGAAATTCTAGGGGATCCTCCTCCACCCAAGGGTGATCCCTTGTTTGAGCTCAAACCATTACCTGATACTCTTAAATATGATTATCTTGATGAAGAGAAGATATATCCTATTATTATTAGTGCTAACCTTTCAAAGTAGGAAGAAGAGAAATTATTGAAAACTCTGAAGAAGCACCGCGCTGCTATTGGATATACTCTTGATGATCTTAAGGGCATTAGTCCCACTCTATGGCAACAAAAAATAAAATTGGAGAAAGATGATAACCGGTTGTTGATCACCAACGATGGTTAAATCCTAAGATGAAAGAAGTGGTAAGAAATGAAATACTAAAGTTCTGGAGGCAGGTATAATTTATCCTGTTGCTGATAGTCAGTGGGTAAGTCCTCTCCATTGTGTCCCTAAGAAGGGAGGTATTACTGTTGTTCCTAATGATAAAGACGAATTGATCCCACAAAGAATTGTTACAGGTTATAGAATGGTAATTGATTCCTGCAAATTAAATAAAAATACTAGAAAGGATCATTACCCTTTACCTTTTATTGATCAAATGCTAGAAAGATTATCCAAACATACACATTTTTTTCTTTCTAGATGGTTATTCTGGTTTCTCTCAAATACTTGTGTCAAAAGAGGATCAGGAAAAGACCACTTTTACTAGCCCTTTCGGTACCTTTGCTTATAGACGTATGCCCTTCGATTTATGTAATGCACCTGCTACCTTTCAAAGATGTATGACTGCTATATTCTCTGACTTTTGTGAAAAGATTGTTGAGGTTTTCATGGATGATTTCTCCGTGTATGGAACTTCTTTTGATGATTCCTTAAGCAACCTTGATCGAGTTTTGCAGGGATGTGAAGAAACTAATTTTGTCTTGAATTGGGAGAAGTGCCACTTTATGGTTAATGAAGGTATTGTTTTGGGGCATAAAGTTTCTGAAAGAGGTATTGAAGTTGATAAAGCTAAAGTTGACGCTATTGAAAGGATGGCATGTCCTAAGGACATTAAATGTGTAAGAATTTTCCTTGGTCATGCCTGTTTTTATAGGAGGTTCATTAAAGACTTCTCAAAAAATTTTAGGTCTCTGACTAATCTCTTACAAAAAGATGTTCCTTTTGTCTTCGATAATTATTGTGTAGAAGCGTTTGAAATACTTAAGAAAGCCTCGATTTCTGCACCTATTATTCAGCCACCTAATTGAATTTACCCTTTGAAATTATGTGTGATGCTAGTGATTATGCTGTAGGTGCTGTCCTAGGACAAATATTTGATAAGAAATTAAATGTTATTAAATATGCTAGTAAAACTCAAAAATGCCCAGAGAAATTATGCTACTACTGAAAAAGAATTTTTAGCAGTTATATTTGCTTGTGATAAGTTCAGACCTTATATTGTTGATTCTAAAGACACTATTCACACTGATCATGCTGCTATTAAATACCTTATGGAAAAGAAAGATGCTAAACCTAGACTTATTAGATGGGTTATCTTGCTACAAGAATTTGATTTGCATATTATTGATAGAAAGGGAGCTGAGAACCCCGTTGGAGACAACTTGTCTAGGTTAAAAAATGTTCTGATGACCCACTACCTATAGATGATATGTTTCCTGATGAAAAATTAGCTGTCATAAATGCTTCTCGTACTGATCCATGGTATGCTGATTATGCTAATTACATTGTTACTAAATTTATAGCACCTAGCTTCACATACCAGCAAAAGAAAAAGTTTTTCTGTGATTTAAGACATTACTTCTGGGATGACCCACACCTTTATAAAGAAGGATTAGATGGTGTTATTAGACGTTGTGTACCTGAGCATGAATAGGAACAGATCCTAGGCAAGTGTCACTCCGAGGCTTATGGAGGACACCATGATGGAGATAGAACTGCACATAAGGTATTGCAATCCACTTTTTATTGGCCTACTCTTTTCAAAGATGCCCATAAGTTTGTCTTGTCTTGTAATGAATGTCAAAATAATTGGTAATATTAGTAGACGTCAAGAAATGGCTATGAACTATTCACTTGTTATTGAACCATTTGATGTTTTGGGCTTTGATTATATGGGACCGTTTCCTTCTTCTAATGGGTATACACATATTTTAGTTGTTGTTGATTACATTACTAAGTGGGTAGAATCTATTCCAACTAGTAGTGCCGATCATAACACCTCTATTAAGATGCTTAAAGAAGTTATTTTTCCAAGGTTTGAAGTCCCTAGATACTTAATGACTGATGGTAGTTCACATTTTATTCATGGTGCTTTTCGTAAAATGCTTGCTAAGTATGATGTTAGTCATAGAATTGCATCTCCATACCATCCACAGTCTAGTGGTCAAGTAGAAATGAGTAATAGAGAGCTTAAATTAATTTTGCTAAAGAATGTTAATAGGTCTAGAAAGAATTGGTCCAAGAAACTTGATGACGCATTATGGGCCTATAGAACTGCATATAAAAATCCTATGGGTATGTCTCCGTATAAAATGGTTTATAGAAAAGCATGTCATTTACCACTCGAACTAGAACATAAGGCATATTAGGCCATTAAAGATTCAATTATGATTTAAAACTTGCCGGTGAGAAGAGACTATTTGACATTAGCTCACTTGATGAGTGGAGAACCCAGGCCTATGAGAATGCCAAACTGTTTAAAGAAAAAGTTAAAAGATGGCATGACAAAAGGATACAAAAGCGTGAGTTTAATGTAGGTGATTATGTTCTATTATACAACTCTAGTTTAAGATTTTTTGCAGGAAAAATCCTCTCAAAATGGGAAGGTCCTTACGTTATCGAGGAGGTCTATCGTTCTGGTGCCATAAAAATCAACAACTTCGAAGGCACAAATCCAAAGGTGGTGAACAGTCAAAGAATCAAACATCACATCTTAGGTAACCCCATAAATGTTCAAACCAATGTTATTAATGTCGTAACCCCGGAGGAGTACATAAGGGACACTTTCCAGAATGTTTCAGACTCCAAAAAGGAATAGGTAGGTGGTACAGTAAGTAAACTGACTCCAAAACCATTCTAACAACAATTTTTCTCTATTTTGGAATATTTAAGAAAATAGGGAAAATAAGAAGTAGTCCGGAAAGGACATGAGGCATCCACGAGGTTGGAGGGCGCGCCCTACCCCCTTGGGTGCGCCCCCTGCCTCGTGGGCACCTCCTGTGCCCTCCGGACTCCGTTTTCTTGCACGATACTTCTTGTTTCCAGTAAAAATTGATTATATAATCTCCCGAAGGTTTTCACTACCGTACCACGCAAAAATCTCTTGTTTTGTGCTTCGAGCTGTTTTCTGCCAGAGTTTCCAAGGCCAAGCATTATGTCGTCCTTCTCCTTGAACAACACGGACGGCGATGCTTGGTTGATGCAGATGGAACTTAGAAGGGAGGATGCCGAGGGAGCCATGATGGAGGAGGATGAAGGAGATTCACTTAAGGAACAACCTCCGGCTTCGGAGAGGGGTACTTTGGTGGGCAGCTCCACTATTCTATATCCCCATCAAGCAATAGAAGCTGCAAACAATCATGAAGGCCAAGAGGTTCGAGAAGGGCTTTCCCCTAGGAGGCCCTTACACAGGTTACATCGGAACAAATTTCATAATTTGGTTCATAATTACGGAGTGGAGAACACCCCTCGTATACATATACCCTCCAATTGGGACATATCCCATCCAAGAGAAAGCAATGCAGGGAAGAGTTCTTGGGGGCCTGAAAATAAGCATCTTATGGAGGAAATTTAGAAGAATGCAAATATGCTCCAACGTGTGCTCCAAGAACTGCAAGTTCTGGAGGGTGCATTATTGAAGCTGACTACTCCATCAACAGCCCCATCATCATCACCACCACCAAAGGAGAACTGAGTATCGGGTATGGGCACTCCCCTTGGCAACTGCCAATCTTGGGGGAGTGCCCCGGTATCGTATCACCACCACACTTTTATCTTTACTGTTTTCTTAGTTCGATCCTTTTGGTTATATCTTGATCTAATAGAATAAAGTTTAGTATGATCTAGCTTTGAGTTTTTGTGTTGATCCTTATCTATGTAATCGAGTCCGTGAGCTATATATAATAAAGATTAGTTTTGAGTCAAGGGCTTGGTTATCTTGCTATGATCTTGAGGGAATAAAAAAATAAAAGAAAGAATAAGAAGAAATAAAGAGATCATATTGATCTTATGGAGAGTAATGACTTCACATATAAAGAGTATGATGAATAAAAGTTGTTGAGAATTGACAAACATAGTTTTGGTCATCGTTGCAATTAATAGGAAGTAATAAAGAAAGAAAGTTTTTCACATAAAAATATACTATCTTGGACATATTTTATGATTGTGAGCACTCATTAAAATATGACATGCTAAAAAGTTGATGCTGGACAAGGAAGACAACGTAATGGGTTATGTTTTCTTATATCCGAAATAAATTATATTGTCATGGATCATCCAACATGTTGAGCTTGCCTTTCCCCCTCATGCTAGCCAAATTCTTTACACCAAGTAGAGATACTACTTGTGCTTCCAAATATCCTTAAACCCAGTTTTGCCATGAGAGTCCACCATATCTACCTATGGATTGAGTAAGATCCTTCAAGTAAGTTGTCATTGTTGCAAGCAATAAAAATTCTTCTCTAAATATGTATGATCTATTAGTGTGGAGAAAATAAGCTTTATACGAGCTTGTGATATGGAAGAAATAAAAGCGACAGACTGCATAATAAAGGTCCCTATCACAAGTGGCAATATAAAGTGACGTTCTTTTGCATTAAGATTTTGTGTATCCAACCATAAAAGTACATGACAACCTCTGCTTCCCTATATGAAGGGCCTATTTTTTATTTTTGTCTTATACTTTATACAAGAGTCATGGTGATCTTCACATTTCCTTTTTACATTTTATCCTTTGGCAAGCACTATATGTTGGAAAGATCCTGATATATATAGCTAATTGGATGTGGGTTTTCATAAATCATTATTGTTGACATTACCCTTGAGGTAAAAGGTTGGGAGGCAAAACTATAAGCCCCTATCTTTCTATGTGTCCTATTAAAACTTCATACCCATAAGTATTGTGTGAGTGCTAGCAATTGTGAAGAAATAAATGATAGTTGAGTATGTGAACTTGCTGAAAAGCTTTTATATTGACTCTTTCCGATGTTATGATAAATTGCAATTGCTTCAATGACTGAGATTATAGTTTGCTAGCTTCCAATGAAGTTTCTGATTCATACTTTACATTGTGAATGGATTGTTACTTTAGCATAAGAAACCATATGACTATATATATATACACACACACACATAAACACTATTGTGATCATGGGATCAGAATAATATTCTGATCACAACCTATCCTGCCCCACTAGTAGTACGTTGAACTTCCCTGTGAACTAGGTTGAACTTCCGCCAACATTGCCGAAATGGGGCTTGCGATATACCATTGGAAAGCTATGGACACCAATATCATGACCCAACTTAAATTTTTGGCAAAATATAAGCGGTTTAAGAGTAGTTTTGAAAACCGTTTTTTCTTTGCACAAAAAACGTGAATCGTATTTTCGATCGCATTTCTAAACCGTTTATCGGAATGAGGCATATAATATGGCGTTGGAAAGCTGCTGCAAAACCGCTCCTTCCACATGTTGAAAGTTTTCTCTAATTCCCTATGGTTAAAGAGTAATTTGAAAAAACGTAAAATTTCGTAAACTGAACAGCTGAGTTCGTTTTTTCCATATCATTTCTAAACGGCTAATCCAATGGAGGCATATGATATGGCGTTGGAAAGCTTATGAAAATGCGCTACTTTTTAATCTTGAAAGTTTTTTTCGAATTTTGAATGGTTTAAGAGTAATTTAGAAAATGGTCCAAGTCCTACCGAGTTCGTATTTTCGAGCTAATTTTTTAACCGTGCATCCGAATGCAGCAAATGATATGGCGTTGGAAAGCTTGAACAAATGCGAAACTTTTTGGTATGTATTGTTTCTCCCAATTTTTTACGGTTTTAAGTCAGTTTCGAAAATGGAGAAAAATGTATTTCTGCCTTAATTTCTACAAACTTTATCGGAATTGGGCAAATAATATATCATTGAAAAGATACGGAAAATGCGAAACTTTTTCGTGTTGATGGTTTTCTCTGATTCTTAGCCGTTTTCAAGTAATTTTGAAAACAACGGGATCATATGTTCTGCTTCTATCGCGAAATAGATTCTTCGAAAATGCACCGCATGAAGAACCTGAACTTCTCAGCATATCTACCCGAACTTCACTCTGTTCTCGACGTGCTTTTTTTTGCTCGCAGATGTCCATCCACAACTCGTAGTTCTCCATCCACTCCCCGGAATTCAGCGGGTGTTATACCGATGGAAAGCTGCTGTAAACACGCAACTTTGCCGTGTTGATCATTTTTTCATACTCGCGATGGTTTTAGAAGTTTTTCAGCTGAAATTCATTCAGCGTAGTAGTTGAACTTCCTGCTGTTTTCATGTTGAACTTCTGTGACGTATTTTTGTTTGTAATTTCCTCATACATTCATCAATGTCACATAAACGATATTTCTTTTGTACAAACCTCTCTCACAATAAATTTTTCAACTTTCTCCGACCGAGTTACACGCCTGAACTTCCCTCTGTAGGAACCCGACCTTTGGGCTATCTTCTCAACCGTGTCTCCCCGCGCGAATTCTTTTGGTTACTCATGTTCTATGTGATGTAAGTATAATCTACAAATGGTTTTCAGCAACTAAATGCATGTTTTAAATCGGAATCTCGCTCATTGGTGGATTTGCTCTCAGGTCGTGATGAAACATGTCTGTGTTGCAATTTTACTGCGTGAGATGTTCGACCTGAATTTCTCCCAGTGCTAGGTTGAACTTCCGCAAACAATGCCCAAATGGGGCTTGCGATATACCGTTGGAAAGCTATGGACACCAGTATCATGACCCAAGTTGAATTTTTGGCAAATTGTAAGCGGTTTAAGAGCAGTTTTGAAAACCGTTTTTTCATCAAACAAAAAATGTGAATCGTATTTTCGATCACATTTCTAAATCGTTTATCGGAATGAGGCAAATAATATGGCGTTGGAAAGCTGCTGTAAATCTGCTCCTTCCACATGTTGAAAGTTTTCTCTAATTCCTTATGGTTAAATAGTAATTTCGAAAATCGTAAAATTTCGCAAACCGAACAACAGAGTTCGTATTTTCGATGCCATTTCTAAACGGCTAATCCAATTGAGGCAAATGATATGGCGTTGGAAAGCTTATGAAAATGCGCTACTTCTACATGTAGAAAGTTTTTTCTAATTTTAAACGGTTTAAGAGTAATTTATAAAACGGTACAAGTTCCACTCAGTTCGTATTTACAATATTTTTTTAACCGTATGTCCGAATGCAGCAAACGATATGGCATTGGAAAGCTTGAGGAAATACGAATTTTTTGGTATATATTGTTTCTCCCAATTCCTTACTGTTTTAAGGTAATTTTAAAAATGGCTAAAAATGTATTTTCGCCGTAATTTCTACAAACTTTACCAGAATGGGGCAAATAATATACCGTTGAAAAGCTAAGGAAAATGCGAAACTTTTTCATGTTGATGGTTTTCTGTGATTCCTAGCCATTTTCAAGTAATTTCGAAAATGGAGAGATCATTTGTTCTGCATTTATCGCGAAACAGATTTTTCGAAAATGCACCACGTGAAGAACCTGAACTTCTCGGCATGTCTACTTGAACTTCACTCTTTTTTTCACGTGTTTTTTTGCTCGTAGATCTTCATCCACTCCTCGTAACTCTTCATCCACTCACCGAAATTGAGCAAGTGAAATACCGATGGAAAGCTGTTGTAAACACAAAACTTCCCGTGTTGATCATTTTTTCATACTCGTGACAATTTTAAAAGTTTTTCATCTGATATTCATTCTGTTTAGTAGGTGAACTTCCTGTTGTTTTCACGTTGAACTTCTGTGGCGTATTTTTCATTTGCAATTTTCTCATTAATTCGTCATTGTTACACAAATGATATTTCTTTTGTACAAACCTCTCTCACAATAATTTTTTTAACTTTCCCCGACGGAAGACTTGAACTTATAACAACAAAAAGTTTAGCCTTTGCTTTTTTATTCTTTTTTTTAAAACAAAACGACACCGTGTAGTACGTGAACTTCTGGCAGTTATCAATCTAAACTTCTCTCGGTTACGTGAATATTCTGAGTTTTTTTTATGAATTTTTATTCTGATTTTTTAATCCTTTTTTATGAATATTGAAGTTCTATTTTTAAAAGTTGAATTTCTTGTTATTTTATTTTTGAACTTCTTGTTTCCATTCTTTAATAACGAGGAAAAATCTGAGTTATCTATAATCACCGAACTTCTCCATCTTTTTAATATGGACATCCTGGTTTTATTTCCTAATTTATTTTATGAAATTTTGAAGCACTCTAATTTTAAAGTTGAACTTCTTGTTATTTTGTTTTTGAACTTCTTGCTTCCATTCTTTAATAACGAGGAAAATCTGAGTTTTCTATAATCATCGAACTTCTCCATCTTTTTAATATGGACTTCCTGGTTTTTTCCTTAATCCTTATGAATAAAAATATTTTAAGACACCAAAACAACATTTGTTGTGTGTGTTTTTGCGTTGGTTTGGACATCAACCTGCGTCATCTTCAGAAATTGAACTTCTCCTTTTCTTTTTGTTTTCTGTAAATGTTGGTTTACACGTTGAACTGTGTCATCTTTAGAAATTGAACTTCTCCCTTTCTTTTTGTTTTCTTGCATGTTTAAATTTATTTTGAACTTGCTGAGATAACACACTTGACCTTGTCGAACACAATATTTTAACCTTCACAAAACATAAATTAAAGCCAAAATTTTGACCTACAGAGCATGTACAATTTTCTCCACTTTTTCAAGAATAAATGCTGAATTGCCCCGTTAGTTTGACATGAACTTCTGCTGCCCATTTTCAAACGTCAGTTTGATTTTTCTTTTTCAAAAACACATTGAGCTTTTTATTATGTTTTGTGGCAAGTAGCACGATCATTTTTGTGTTCCTGTAGAAAAGCATTTGTGTTCGTCCTACTACTAGTTTTTCACTTGACCTATGGAGAGTGGCAAAGATCAGCACATGAGACTATGGAGAGAAAGAAAGAGCTTCAGCCACACATCGGCACATGCCCAAAAGCTACATGCACACCGAGTCGGAGTAGGAGATCACTGTTGGCTTTTGAGGTAGCTGGCTGCTGGAGTTGAATGGCATCGAGGGGCTGCAACGAACTACTGCACCGCCTGCTCGAGCCACCTCCGCGCGACCTCCCATTAAGTTCTGTGCAGTTCAATCAGTCGAGACGGTTAGGTTCAGTTAACAAAACTGCAGAAAGAAGACAAGAAATGCATCAGTTCTGTACAGAAGAAACACGAAATCCGGCAACCACTAGTCGAGGTCGGCAACATCCGCTGCTAGATCTTATTCCTTTCTTATGCCTCACTGAATTTCACATGTCCAAATGGACTTCACTACACTGTCTCATCTTCATCATAAACCTCGTACATCTAAACCCAAAAGACTAATCGACCATAACAGTGGTGTGTCGTCACCGGAAACAGAGGAGGCAGAGTGGTGTGTCCTTGTCGTCACTGCAACACACACAATGAGGCATCTTAGTCAAGTTAAAATACCCCTTTAGTACCCTGCTAGCCATGTTTGTAGCGAACACTGCACCCTACTAAATTGGTTCATCAACACATTAGCTTGCTGACCTACTATTTTTATTGCACAGATTCATAAGCATCACCTACTATTTTTTTCAATGCACAAATTTGGTTAATTAACACATTGGCTGCTGAAAATCAAACATTTGGACTGTAGTGGCGCCATATGATTCAGAAAGTAAGATTTTGTTTAAGATGTGTGCACACGCACGACAACTTGCCATGACAGTGGAAGATGAGTTGCACTAGCATTAATCAAGTTGGCCTACTGAAAATTGACACAGTGGAGCAGCCGTGCTAATTACTGCTAAAAATTGTTAGCCATACTAATTACTAAATGGTCAAGCACAGTCGACCATGTGCAACAGTACTATTTCTTTAGTGGAATATAAACACAAGCAGCTTAGAGGCATACTTTTGGTTCTTACTGGATGACCTACAGAGCATGTAGAGAAAGATCTAGGGAAAGGACTAATCAATATTGAGCTTGAGCGACCATCTCAACAATAAATCCAAAAGTGGCAGCAACATATATATCGCGACGCTGCACCTCAAGGGAGACCACACCCTCATGTTGAATAGCATCCCAGCAACAGCGAGATCATCACCAGCTCAAAGACCGACTATCTTCCTCGTAAATGGCGACAAGCACCAGGATCAACACCTACAGGAAAGAGGTGGACGATCAGAGGCATAACAACAAGCTCAGCTTCATAGCTCAATTTTCTTCCCATGGACCGCTATTTGAAATCAAGACAACTATGTTTATAGCTTCAAAGATAGCTTCAAGCAATCCCCTTGAAATGAAAGTGAACCAAGTAGTAGTAACACTCCAACACCCCACCAATGCCAAACAATTCCTAACCTTTTTTGTACTAACCAAAACCTATTTTTTATTTTTTTATCTGTTCATTTTTTATCAGTAAGACACATTCTTCCCAAAATCCAATGACTGAACTCTCCAGACTATAATATTTGAACTTCCAAAGAATTCCTAATCTATTTAGTACTGACCCAAAAATACGTACTTATTTTAGGTGCATGGAAACGGAGAAGTTCACACTTATATTGCAAAAAAATCTTTTTTTAGAGTGGACACTTATAAGACGTGGAGCATCAGACAAAAAATACCAATGGTTTGTGGCTGCTTGAACTACAACAAGAATCAAACAGGGGGATGAATCTACATGAGATATTTTTGTAGCATGTTCAGTACGTGGAGATCCCAGTATACATAAATCTTTTTAGGAAAATGGCAACTCGCGACATGTGGAAACAAAAGCAAAGTCGTAGCTGAATGCATGCCACCTTGTTAGCCACATATACAGGCAAGCTAAAGATGAAGTAGCTAACAAATTAGAACTTTGAACGACAAAAAGTTAACAGGAAATTGCTCTCACAAGAATTCTCCCTTACCGGATTCAGCAGAAGTTGAACTGGATGGTGGGGAGCAGGATCCGGGGTGCTGTGTTCATGAACGGCCGTCGGGTCCATCGTTGAAAGGCCCAGGGCTGCATAGTTGAATGGCTCCGGGCTGCGTAGGGATAACTCAGGGTGGTGATGCAGATCTAGTCAGGGAGAGGGTGCTCTCCACTGACCTGAAGAAAATGCGCTGAAGTAAAAAACACACACGCAGGGATACTTGCAGCCAGATGTCCACCCGCACAAAATTTCAGTAACAATAACAACATCCAAAAGCAATTTGCTGAATCATGTTGCTGCAACTTCTCTAAGAAATAGAGTGTCCAGTGATCATGTGAGTATACAGGGGAAGTTGGACTTCTCCACACCTCGTCCCTCCTAGAGCTGGTCGATCGACATTTGAAGATAGAATCAGTGATCTTCTGAACATAAACCAGAGTACGTAATTTCTAGCAAGATGAAAACAGCAAATGCTTCACATTGCTCTGGACCTATTGCCCATTCAGGCGAGTATTCATTCAGAACTTCAGATTATCGGATCAAAGATGTGAAAAATAATAATAACAAGCTAATTGATCGATTGATTACGTACTGGTAGGCTGGTAGCTGAGCTCCTTCTTGTTGGAGTAGAGCCCGCAAGGATGGTTGTGGAACGTGACCTCATGCCCGGCGCGGCCGACGTACGGCATGTACTCATCAACGACGAGTTGGCGGTGTCGCTCGTAGAACCTGAGGCGGCAGCACCGCCCTGATGCCCGCCACGTCGTCTTCTCCTCCGCCACCGTCGACCACGACATGGTGACACCCTTGAAGTCGTCTGCCACCTTCTGCCCCTCCCGGAGGCTGAGCACGAAGCCGTGGCCCTCTGTAGCGCCCTCCGCACGGAGCACCTGCGCCTCCTGCGAGCACACCGTGCTCAGATACGCTAGCATTTTCGCGTACGCGTCGCTCGACTTCACGTTGCCCGAATAGAGTACACGGGCGGGCTTGAGCACGGGATGCGGGCGAAGCTTGGGGGCATGGTTGCGGCGGCGGGACGGGGGACGACACAGCGGCGGGTTGTGGGACGCAGGGCGGCGCGGCAGCGGGATGCGGGGCGGCAGCAGTGGATCGGGAGAAGTTCTTCGGCGGCGACGCGATGCCATGAGGAGGAGTGTGCAGAGGGGATGGGAGAGGGTAGGGGAGCAAGTCGTGGTAAGTGGGTGGGGTGGGTTTTTTCTTTAACCGATCGGGTGGGTTTCTCGGGAGTTCAGGAACGCCTCTTCGGGCCTATATAGGGCATGTCGTGATCCAAATAGTTATTCTAACACCGAGACAAACAAAAACTCCACCGCCCACCTACCCACCCCATGCACCACCACCCACCTCCACCTCCCGTCCTGCTCACCCCAAATCCCGGCCACCACCACCCCGAATCCTCCACCTCCCGCCCAGAGCGGCCCTCCTCCCACCTGGCGTCGCCCCACCTCCTCCTCCTCCCACCCGGCGCGACCCTCCTCCCACTTGGCGCCGCCCCGCCTCGTCCTCTAGCTCGGCGCGGTCCT
>NC_041392.1:343696493-343772535 GCF_002162155.2 Triticum dicoccoides
CCTCCTTCCACCTGGTGCCGCCCCGCCTCCTCCTTCTCCCAGCCGGCGCGCCTCTGTCACGCAGTGCCGCCCTAGCGATGGCTCGGGCCCCGCCCTACTCCAGCTACCTGGTGCTGCCCCGCCTCCTCCTCCTTCTGACCGGCGCGCCTCCGTCCCGCAGCGCCGCCCTGGTGATGGCCCCGGCCCCGCCCCACTCCAGCCTCGGCCGCGCCCTGGCAGTTTGCATCTACTACTGTGAGTGTGTGTGCAGTCCACGCCCCCTCCTCTGCTTCAGCTCCCGTGCAACCTCCCGATGCAGTTCATCGCACCAACCCCCTGCAGCTCTCTCGTCCTCAATCCATGGATCCCGCGCCGGATCCGGGTTCTTCCCTCCTGGATCGTCCTCTTCTCGCACGGATCGGGCGAGTTCGAGGCGTGCCACCCCTGCCATGGTGTGACGCCCGGATAATTAGGCTATAGTAACCCCACATTAATGATGCCATGTCACCTCGGATTACTATTGATAATCTCACGTTAGTTCGAAACGATTCATATTCAAAATTTGAATTTAAGTTAAACAATTAAAGTTTTCAAAACTCAAAACTAAATTGTTCCTAAGGTGTCTAATAATCCTTAGTAAATATTGGTGGATAAATTATATTTTAATAAAATATTTAAATGCACTAAAGTAATAGAAATGACAGCCAAAAACAATTAATTAGATGCCTTTTATAAAGTTATAATAATAAAACTAAATTAGTAGTGTGCCAAAATAATTGTGGCAATGGACTAATTAGTAACACTAATTTAGGTGCTGACTGGGTATTTTATAAAACTAAAATAAAAGAAACTTTAAATGAAAACATTAAAGAAAATAAGTAAAAAAAAGAAAAGCAAACCCCCTCGGGGCTCCGGCCCAGCAGGCCACCGGCCCAACTGGGCCACGACCTGCCAGGCCGGCCCAGCTCCCCCTTGGCCCAGCCGGCCACCCCACTTAATCCCCTCGGTCCACTGACCGAAACCCTAACCCCCACTGCTCCCCCGATCCCCCCACTCGCCTCTCCCTCTTCCCCTCCTCCCGATCCCATCTGGATCGAGGAGGGGCTCAACCTCGATGCGCCGACGGCGACCACGCACCGCCCCGCCGCTGCACAACCACCTCGACGCCGGAGCCTCGCCAGCCTACTTCCTCGTCCCTGACCTGGACGCGTCAACCCCGACCCCGTCGCCGCCGCCCGGAGCTTCTCCGCCAGACCTCCCTCACCGGACTGCCGCCGCCTCGCCATATCTTCCTCGCCGGACCTCCCCTAACTCCGTCGAGCACACTGCCCCGTTCCCTACTCCCCCTTGTGAGCCCCGACCTCTCCTCTCTCCCCCTCGCTCGCTCACCGCGCCGTCTGCGCTCCGGCACGCCGGCGCCTCGCCGGCGCCCGCACGCGCTCACCGTGCCCCGCGCGCCCTCTGCGCCGAGCCCCCCGCGCCCGAGCCATCCTCGCCGTGCGCGGCCTCCCAGCTGCAGCCCTACCGCGTGCTCATGCGCGCCCGCCCACACGGGGCCGTGCTCGCCGCCGCTCGCTCACCGGCCGGCCCGTGCTGGCCTCGCCCACGCCGGCCTGGCGACCTGCCAGGTCCGCCGCCCACGCCCGCATGCCCCTGGGCGTGCGCCCGAACGGGGCGCGCCCGTTACCCGTCGCCCGCGCCCTGAATGGCCTCTGTGCCCCTGAATGGGGGGGGGCACACCCCCCAGAATGTTTTAAAAAAATGAAAAAGAAAAAGAATTAAATATATATATATATATAAATAGTTAATTAATTAATTAACTAAATTAATTAAGTTAATTAATCCTGCTTAATTAATCTAATTAACCTGTTAGTCTAACTAAACAGTAATTAGTTTAACTAAATCCTAATTAACCTAACAGAGCATGACAGGTGGGTCCCATTGGACCCACGCGTCAGTTTGACCCAGTCAACCCCTGTTGACTGCTGATGTCAGCATGACGTCATGCTGACGTCATAAATCCATTTTCCGAATTAATTAAATAATTAAATAAATTCCAGAAATTAATAAAATCTTTAGAAAATCATATCTTTTAATCCGTAACTCGGATTAAAATATTTTCAACATGAAAGTTGCTCAGAACGACGGGACGAATCCAGATACGCAGTCCGTTCGTCCGCCACACACCCCTAACCTATCAAACCTACAACATTTCACCTCCGGTTCATCTGTCAGAAAACACGAAACACCGGGAATACTTTCCCGGGGGTTTTCCCCCCTTCACCGGTATCACCTACTACCGCGTTAGGGCACACCGAACACCGCGTATTGCCTTGATATATTTTGTGGTGCTTTGTTTGCTCTGTATTCATTATTTCTTCCCCCTCTTCTCTCCGGTAGGCTACGAGACCGACGCTGCTGCTGACCAGTTCGACTACGGAGTTGACGACCCCTCTCTCTTGCCAGAGCAACCAGGCAAGCCCCCCCCCCCTTGATCACCAGATATCGCCTATTATCCTCTATACTGCTTGCATTAGAGTAGTGTAGCATGTTACTGCTTTCGTTAATCCTATTCTGATGCATAGCCTGACATTGTCGCTACATCTGTTGATACCTTACCTGCAATCCTATATGCTTAGTATAGGATGCTAGTTTATCATCATTGGCCCTACATTCCTGTCAGTCTGCCTTGCTATACTATCGGGTCGTGATCACTTGGGAGGTGATCACGGGTATATACTATACATACATACATACTATACAGATGGTGACTAAAGTCGGGTCAGCTCATTGAGTACCCGCAAGTGATTCTGACGAGGGGGCTGAAAGGACAGGTGGCTCCATCCCGGTAGAGGTGGGCCTGGGTTCCCGACGGCCCTCGACTGTTACTTTGTGGCGGAGCAACAGGGCAGGTTGAGACCACCTAGGAGACAGGTGGGCCTGGCCCTGTTCGGCGTTCGCGGATACTTAACACGCTTAACGAGATCTTGGTATTTGATCTGAGTCGGCTACAAGCCTATACGCACTAACCATCTACGTGGGAGTAGTTATGGGTATCCCGACGTCGTGGTATCAGCCGAAGCACTTCAGACGTCAGCGACGGAGCGGCGCGCGCCGGATTGGAACGTAAGCCTGCTCTTGTATTAAGGGGGCTAGTTCTGTTTTCGGCCGCGTACGCAACGTGCAGGTGTGCTATGGGCGATGGGCCCAGACCCCTGTGCGCTTAGGTTTAGACCGGCGTGATGGCCTCTCTGTTTTGCCTAGGTGGGGCTGCGACGTGTTGATCTTCCGAGGCCGGGCATGACCCAGGAAAGTGTGTCCGGCCAAATGGGATCAAGCGTGTTGGGTTATGTGGTGCACCCCTGCAGGGAAGTTAATCTATTCGAATAGCCGTGATCTTCGGTAACAGGACGACTTGGAGTTGTACCTTGACCTTATGACAACTAGAACCGGATACTTAATAAAACACACCCTTCCAAGTTCCACAGACAACCCGGTGATCGCTTTTCTACAGGGCGACGAGGAGAGGATCGCCGGGTAGGATTATGCTACTGCGATGCTACTGGAGATGGTACTTGGAGATGCTACGTGGGGGACTTCAATCTACTCTCTTCTACATGCTGCAAGACGGAGGCTGCCAGAAGCGTAGTCTTCGACAGGATTAGCTATCCCCCTTTTATTCTGGCATTCTGCAGTTCAGTCCACCGATATGGCCCTTTACACATATCTCCATGCATATGTAGTATAGTTCCTTTCTTGCGAGTACTTTGGATGAGTACTCACGGTTGCTTTCTCCCCCCTTTTCCCCCTTTCCTTTCTTTCTGGTTGTCGCAACCAGATGCTGGAGTCCAGGAGCCAGACGCCACCGTCGACGACGACCCCTACTACACCAGAGGTGCCTACTACTACGTGCAGCCCGCTGACGACGACCAGGAGTAGTTAGGAGGATCCCAGGCAGGAGGCCTGCGCCTCTTTCGATCTGTATCCCAGTTTGTGCTAGCCTTCTTAAGGCAAACTTGTTTAACTTATGTCTGTACTCAGATATTGTTGCTTCCGCTGACTCGTCTATGATCGAGCACTTGTATTCGAGCCCTCGAGGCCCCTGGCTTGTATTATGATGCTTGTATGACTTATTTTATTTGTAGAGTTGTGTTGTGATATCTTCCCGTGAGTCCCTGATCTTGATCGTACACATTTGCGTGCATGATTAGTGTACGATTGAATCGGGGGCGTCACACATGGTCCTGCCTACTTATCTACACCAGCAGGGCGCCGGTCACAGGATCTGCCCCCCCCCCATTTGCAGCTCCTTTGATTCTTTTTTGCAGCTCGTTGTGTTTTGTTTTGAAGTTCAGTGAGACCCATGGCGCCGGATCACGTGTTGCCGATCCCTCTGCATGCCTCCCCGCACGTGAGGTGTTGTTCTATGTAGGGAGGTGTCTACACTAGCGTTGGTGCCCGTTCCACCACGGGGTGAGTTGCTACCACCCCGTGGGCATTTACTTCAGTGGGGAGTCACCATGCAGCTCGGGCAGCACACGCGTGTGGTTTGGTCATGCGTGGGAATGCAGTGCACGGCGAGCGACGGATCCTGGGCTCCTCCGACGTGCTCTGGTGACGATGTATTTTATCTCTCTACTCCTTGTTGCCTGATTCCCTCTACTTTCTCTATTTTGTAGGTCGGGCAGCACGTATTCCCGTCCTGCGATGCCGGCATGCAGCTTGCTTGTGTCCCTCGACACAATGCGATGCATCGCCAGTGTGCGGTTTGCGTGGGTCCTTTGATGCGGTGCGGTCCATCGCCAGTGTGCGGTTCGCCTGGGTCCTTCGAAGCAGTGTGTCATCGGCATTCAGTTCTAGACCTTTTTTCTTCCGATTATTCCTTGTGTAAAACACTGTCGTGCGCCTGCGTCATCGGTGCGGTGTAGCTGGGTGTTTTGTTGCAGTTCTTTATTGTTGATTTTTCAGATTTACAAAGATGTTGTAAGATTTTTTTTTGAAAAACTGAAGTTCATTGTAAAAAAACATTGAATGTCATTTGATGCAGTTTCGGCTGGGGACACTACACTGCAGTCTGTCTCTATATTACTTGCTACCAACATGAAGTGCGAAAAAGGTTAGGGAAACAACAAAATAGTAATACAGTCCACTTCGAGATATGTTGCGGTTCACTTGCCCTCGTCTCTGCGGTCCACTCTTGTTCATAAAAAAAGTAAAAAAAAAAGACAACAAAAACTCGTCTGAGAAAATTTACGTCCCACAAAGAAATTATGCAGCTCGCTTGCCGGTCCGATGCAGTGCGGTTCTCAGTCTGAAGCAGTGCGGTCGGCCATATGATGTTGTTCTTCTCGTAAGTGCAAAAAAAATGGTTATGGAAGCGAAGAAAAGTAATGCGGTTCACTTCTTGATAGTGTTGTGGTTCATTTACATCCGATGTGAAGTGCGCTCTATTTTATCGTCCTTGAAAAAATATATTTGAATAAAATAAACCATGCAGTTCTCTAATACGATTCATGCAGTGCGGTTTTTCGTCTGATCCAATGCGGTTTTCAGTTGGATGAAGTACAGACATCGATTTGAGTGTAACGAAAAATAGAGGGTCCGCATTTCGGTAAATTTAAAACTACTCTTAAACCGTAAGGAATTAGAGAGAGTGTTGTACATGGAAAAGTTGCGTCTCATCGATATCTTTCCAACGGCATATCATTTGAATCATTTCGACAAGCGTGTTGTAAAAAAATCGTGAAAAACGATCGCTCCCACTCGTCGTCCACCGCACCATTTTCAAAATTAACTTAAAACCATAAAGAATCTCAAAACTAATTCTACATATGAAAGTTGCGCCTGCTCCATATCTTTCCAACGACGTATTACACGCCTCGTTTTGACAAACAGTTCAAAAACTAGAGCGAAAACAGTACCGAAAATTTGAATTTTTTTAAAACAGAATTCCGTGATTTAGTAAATTTGAAACTGCTCTTAAACCATAACGAATTAGAGAAACTTTTATATATGAAAAAGTTGCGCCTCGACGATATCTTTCCAACGGCATATCATTTGCTTCATTCCGATGAGCGGCTTAGAAAAAATCATGAAAATATGCTCACTGCCACTCATCATCCGCCACACCATTTTTGAAACTGCTCTTAAACCGCGAGGAATCTCAAAAAGTGTTCAACATAGCGAAGTTGCGCCTAATCCATAGCTTTCCAACGGTATATTATATGCCTCGTTCCAATAAACAGTTAAAAACTAGAGCGAAAACAATGCCGAAAAAACACACCATGCAGTTTTTTGCGACGGGAAGTTCACTCTCGTGAGTACTACAACACACTTGGTTCAAATAATGATGTGCACTTGCATTGAGCGTGCAGTGCGGAAGTGTTATCAGAATAATTATTCTGCTAATATTAGCATAATAGACCGGCTGTATATACATTACACTTACATCACGTACATAAACACTATTCTGATCACAACATGAACTTCCTGAGTTACACGCCTGAACTTCCCTCTGTAGGAACCCGACCTTCGGGCTATCTTCTCAACCGTGTCTCCTTGCGCGAATTTTTTTGGTCAGTCATGTTCTATGTGAAGTAAGTGTAATCTACAAATGGTTTTTAGCAACTAAGTGCTCATTCTAAATAAGAATCTTGCTCATTGGCGGATTTGCTCTTGGGTCGTGATGAAACATGTCTCTGTTGCAATTTTACTCCCTGAGTTGTTCGACCTGAACTTCCCCTATTTCTAGGTTGAACTTCTGCAAACATTGCCCAAATGGGGCTTGCAATATACCATTGGAAAGCTATGGACACGAGTATCATGGCCCGAGTTAAATTTTTGACAAAATGTAAGTGGTTTAAGAGCAGTTTTGAAAACCGTTTTTTCTTCATACAAAAAATGTGAATCGTATTTTCGATCGTATTTCAAAACCTTTTATCGGAATGAGGCAAATAATATGGCGTTGGAAAGGTGCTGCAAAAATGCTGCTTCCACATGTTGAAATTTTCTCTAATTCCCTACGGTTAAAGAGTAATTTGGAAAATCATAAAATTTCGCAAACCAAACAGCCGAGTTCATATTTTCTATGTCATTTCTAAACTGCTAATCCAATAGAGGAAAATTATATGGCATGGGAAAGCTTATGAAAATGCGCTACTTTTTCATGTTTAAAGTTTTTTCTAATTTTGAATGGTTTAAAAGAAATTTAGAAAATGGTCCAAGTTGCACCGAGTTCGTATTTTTGAGCTAATTTTTTAACCGGACGTCTGAATGTAGCAAACAATATGGAGTTAGAAAGCTTGAGGAAATGTGATACTTTTTCGTATATATTTTTTCTCCAAATTCCTTACTGTTTTAAGTCAAATTTGAAAATGGCTAAAAAGGTATTTTTGCCATAATTTTTACAAACTTTATCGGAATGAGGCAAATAATATACCGTTGAAAAGCTAAGGAAAATACTAAACCTTTTCATATTGATGGTTTTCTCTTATTCCTTGCCATTTTCAAGTAATTTAGAAAACGGCAAGATCATTCATTCTGCCTTTATCGCGAAACAGATTCTTCGAAAATGCACCACGTGAGGAACCTGATCTTCTCGGCCTGTCTACTTGAACTTCACTATGGTTTTCATGTGCTTTTTTTGCCCGTAGCTATCCATCCACTCACCGGAATTGAGCAAGTGATATACCGATGGAAAGCTGTTGTAAACACGCAACTTTCCCGTGTTGATCGTTTTTCATACTCGCGACTGTTTTAGAAGTTTTTCGTCTGAAATTCATTCAGTGTAGTAGTTGAACTTCCTGCTGTTTTCACGTTGAACTTCTGTGATGTATTTTCGTTTGCAATTTTCTCATCCATTCGTAAGTGTTACACAAATGACATTCCTTTTGTACAAACCTCTCTCACAATAATTTTTTTTAACTTTCTCCGACCGAGGACTTGAACTTGTAACAAAAAATGGACCTTGCTTTTTAATTCATTTTTCTCATATACACACACCATATAGTACATGAACTTTTTTCATTTTTATAATTTGAATTTTTATTTCCTTTTTGAAATCAAATTGCTCCAAAATAAAACTAGATTTCTTTGTGGATTGTTTAAAACACAAAAAATAATTTCTTTTTCGTGTTTTTGAACATGGAAATACAAGGTGAACCTCTCTCGCAGGAATTTTTGAACTTCCCCGGACAGAGCACTTGAACATCTTTGAACAAACCTTTTAAGCTTTTATTTTTCTATACTTTTATTCTCACCTGAAATGCATTCCTTGTAGTACTTCAACTTCTCGTTGTTTTCACTATGAAGTTCTTTCAACAGATAATAATTTTCTGAATACATAAAAATGTGTTTTAAATGGTATACATGAAAATATTAAACCATTCATCGAAATGTGGCACATAATATATCATTGGAAAACTTATGAATAGCAACAAGTTTTTCATGTAGACACGTGTTACAAATTCATTGTCGTTTGAGAGTAGTTTTAAAAATGACAAAACAACATTGTTTTTTGTGTTTTTTCAACATGTAAATGAGCGACGGACGTCTCGCACATGAATTTTGAACTATACTAGGAGGAGCACATGAACTTCTTGCAAGAAACCTTTTAAGATTTTTTTCTATTCTTATATTCTTATCTGAAATGCATTCCGTGTGGTAGTTGAACTTCCCCCTATTTTCACTTTGAACTTCTGTCACGTATTTTTGTACAACCTCTCTCACAAGAATTTTTGAACTTTCTCCGGCCGAGCACTTGAACTTCTAGCAACAAAACTTTAAGCCTTTGTTTTTTATTCTTTTTTAATACAAAATGCACACTGTGTAGTACATGCACTTCTGGCAGTTATCAATCTGAACTTCTGAGATCATGCATTCTTCCTTCATCGCAAAACCATAGTCTCCAAAAATGCAGTGCGTGAAGAGGTTGAACTTCTAGAGCAGTTCTGTTTGAACTTCAGTCTGTGTTTTCACAAATGGTTGTTGCCCCTAACTCCCCAACCACTTACCGAAATTGAGCAAATGATATATCGGTGGAAAGCTGTTGAAAACACGCAATTTTCCCGTGCTAACTTTTTCATACTCGTGAATAATGAACTGTAGTTTTTCTAAAAAATGGGGGAAATCTTTTTTTAACTTTTTTGTTGTTCCTATTATTAATTTGAACTTCTTCATTTTATTCTTTACTAATGAGAAAAAACTGAGTTTTTATATACTTCGAACTTCTCTGTTATTTTAGTTTGAACTTCTTCGTTTTATTCTTTAGTAACGAGGAAAATCAAGTTTTTCGAACTTCTTTGTTTTAAAATTTTTAATTCTTAGTTTTATTTTCTAGTAATGTGAAAATTTTGAATTTTTTATAAACATCGAACTTCACCATTTTTAAAATTTGAACTTCTCAGTTTTATTGGTTAGTAACAGGGAAAATGCTTTTTTATATAAACAATGATACCGCACTGTTATTTTAATTTGAACTTCTAGTTTTTATATAATGGAGAAAATCAATTGTTATACAATCTTTTGAAATGCTCCTCGTTTTAATTTGAACTTCTTTGATTTTTTTTACAAATGGGGAAAATCCGTTATAAAGATTTTTGAACTACTTTTTTTAACTTCTTGTTCAACTTTTTGAACTTCCAAATTTGTCTTTTAGATAATAACAACTTCATTTTTTAATGTTGACCTGCTTCGGTTTTTAAATTTGAACTTCTTATAGAATTTTGTCGCGACAATTTTTATGCATTTTTTGCTTTTCGGTGAAATAGCCTAGGCGGTCGCTTTTCATTTGATGAATTTTCTTGTGTACGTGGTACGCGCGAACTTCGGAATTTCTGAAACATGAACTTTGTGTGCTATTAATTTTTTCATGAAAATCCATAGTTTTTATTCTTTGAATTCCATGACTTTTTTGTTTACAGTTTTTTTGGTTTGAACTTCGATGTTCCTTAAAGCTGAACTTTCAAAATCACACCTTTTTTATACATGTTTTCCCTTGAATCCAACATGTGCAAAAATAATAGTTTTTTTGTGCTATTCAGTGTACTACGCAGAAGCACATGCACAACACATCCACACAAAAATTTGGCTCACCTAAAATGAAAATGATATCAGTGTAGGACGATCATATAAGCATCTGGAATTAGAAAACATGTACCTTTTTTTCTTCAGAAATGCACCTTTTTCTGTATGCGTACTTCAACTTTTTATATATATGAACTTCATTGCGAATTTACATTTTATCCCATATGCATCTTCTAGGCAGGATGCGTTCTCCCTCAAAAACAATGTCTTTTGAACTTTCAAGCTGGAAGTCATTGAACTTCTAGATTATTAAAAAAGAATGCCCTTTTAGATCTCAATCAATATGGTATATTAAAAACTTGTACACACAAAGTTTCATCTCGTTTGGGAGTAATACATACATGAAGTTCCCTATACTTCATCAAAAATGGTTTAAGAAAGTTTTCGGAAAAAACACATACATGTAATTCCCTATAATACCTCCTCATTTAGGAACATAAAGTTCTTTGTTTAGGAGAAAAAATAATCACTCTGGAAGAAAATAGATCTTTACGAACAATAAATTATTCATTGGGGAACAATTTTTTTCACATTTTAGGATATGTTCTTCATCAAGTGCGAAAATCAACAAGCTACCTCTAATTGAGGAGCAAAAGTGAGAGAAGACCAACGATTCACATCGGGCACACAAAATATGAAATTTTCAAAGCATATACCGAAGAATGGTACTTTCTTGACAAAATGACAATTCTAACAAACACTTATCTACAATAGAAAGTACTAAAAATGCTTAGATAACATGAAATTCTAATGGAACAATACTCAAGAACTACAGCAGGATTTTTTGTTGAACTGCTACTGAAGAAATTGTCGTAGGTTTCTATGGACACATACTGAAGAACTACAAAACTTTCCTTTTCGCAAAAAAGTGACATCATCCTCGATGAGGGAATAGGAGGGTGGAGACCGTCATGGACAGCATTGTGCTCAGGGGACGGAGGAGCTTGCCGGAGCAGCACCGCTTTCCCATGACCAAAGCTCAGGGAAGACCTACAATAATTATGTTTAGTAGTCAGCACAAAGATTAAAAAGGTACCAGTTTAGGCATTAGGCAGGATAACTATGTGCATAATATACTTCAATATATTGCAACTACTTTGTGTGAGGACTATATGCCACGACTCAAAATCAGAAAATTACAATATCCTATGCTAGTTCACATAAATTCACTCAAGTCAGGGCAGGAAGGATAACATAAACAGTTGAATGATCGATGCCCTTAATATTATGAAAAGGAACATCTAAATTCCCAGCTCACTTCCCTGAAAACACACTTAATCTGTCACTATTTATGGATCTTTTTTTATCAAGTTTAAGCATTGACTTAATTTTCAAATTCAGTGGTGGAGCTATGCAATGACACAATATAAAAACATGCACACTGATTCAGAGAGCTCAAAAGCTCTGAAGTTCAAGTATAATGCAATACAGGCATGTATGTATATGTGTGGCTGATTGTGCGGAAGAGGTGATCAGGGATGGACGAGGTCATCGGACGCATGACCGGCACAGTTCGGACATGCAAGGCAGGTCAATGCATGGCCATCAAACTCATCACCAGCATAGGGTTGCCCAAGGCATACAACACATAAGCAGCCCATGCCAGTCCGATGATCTTTAACAAAAAATGCAGAGAACTTGAGCCATGGTGTACCAAGGTGTATCAAACATCACGTGTTTCATTTTCAGAGCATCCTTGCTTGCAAGGTGGATTACCAATCAAATATCTAGGATAACTTAATGCTTGGAAATAAAAGTCATACTATCTGTAGGGAGAACTCAATTGGAACTGCTCATCGGGCAGAACTATTCCTTACTTCTCATAAATGTTCACACAGAAAAAATAAAGAATTGATGCCACGAGCTCTGGTCAGGGTGGATTGAAAGAAATTCCTCTACCATATGGAAGAACTAGTAACTAAAATACCTTCTGCTGCCAATGACATGGGTATGCCAGGAGTATTTGTTTTAGTGCATACCACCATTTTTTGAGTCTCATCTAGCCGTAGTTGACCTTGCTCGTGCCACAGTGGAGGAGCCACCATGAGAGGATACAGAGGCCTATGACGGCCTGCGAGGGGAAATTTGAGCGGCCAGTCGCCCGAGTGGAGGAGGTTTGTCCCGAGGCTGTAGCGGGTACGCGCTGGAGGCGTTGCGCGCGCGCGGGGGGGGGGGAGTACATGATGGCGTTCAGACGCCGTTCGCGGCGGTAGCCAGTGTCGCATGTAGTACGTGATGAGACTCAAAAAATGATGATGAGTAGCTCTTGTACACGCATCAATCATGATGAATACCTCCATGTGGCTAGAGGTCATGACGCCATCAACAAACCTTTTTATGTTGACCCCCACAAGTTCTAGACCCATGTAGCTTGCTATTTCCTTTCACAAGACACCAAGAGAAAAACAAATGCAGCTTAGAGTGGCATTGAATGACAAATCATTGAGTTTGACATGGAAGGATTTGTAACAAGTAGCTCGCTGCTTGATGTATTCCATTTCGAGGAACATTGAACCGACCAGGGTGAGCGAAGGATTGGCCGTTCCTGAGAATATACACAAGCTCATGTCGTCCTTCCTGATGTTTGTGTCCCCAAAAATTGGCATCGTCATAGGGGTCCACAACAACCTGTTAGACAGTGGAACGCAGGGGGTTGATCCCTTGACCACATCTATGAAGCTGGTGTATAGCTATACCAAAACTTCATGGAACGTCTCTAACCATCTTAGAAATTAGCTCATTGACACAAAAAGGAAAATTGAAAATTTCAGCAAATCCCCTGAATTCGCAGAAACACACATGTGGAGTGGATGAATTTATTTATCATTTTGTCTTAAGGTGGGGCGAAGATGAAGTGCAAGCCACACTCTCAGACCAGTGTAACATGTGAAAATAGGATTGATTTATACCTTCGGTGGCACTTCACACGCGAGCATTTAGACTAATTGTCCAAACATCATATGTTGTTCAATCATTCAAGAAAGTGAAGTTCAGTTAACAAAACTGCAGAAACGTAAGAAGGAATGCATTAGTTGTTGAAAGAAGCCTTGCAGAACAAACAAGTAAATAACTATTACAGAGGGCAGCAGAAGACTTGCAGAAATGAGATCTGACACTAGAAAAGAGGAATCTACAAAATTAAATGTTGGTCTTAGACTATAACTAACACTAGATCTCCAACTTCTAGGCTATCGGAAGCTATATCATACTGATATACTGTCACCACAAAGTGTCTTTAGTGTCACGTTATAAGAGGGGAGCTAATCATAAGTAAAATCCTGACTGATACTTGAGAATCATGTTGCTATCACAACCAGAAGATCAACACTCAAATCCTCATTAAAACAACAAAAGCTCATTGACCTCCAGCATCAAGGAATATCAATCACTGAAATTCTGAAACACTCTACAACTCTAAACAGTAGTTCCTGAATGCAACCACTCGCTGTTGCTCCCAAATTGTTCCAACCACAGCATGTAGGAAGAGTTGCAGCAGCAGCATGGAGGAAGAAAGGCCCGGTTCTCGAGGTAGAAGCCAGCAACGCGATGAAGTTTAGTTTGGCCGTGGGAAGAAAGTCAGCCCGGCTTCGAGGTGGGGGATCTGGCAACATGGATAGAAGGTGGGCATCGGGAGGACCAGGTGAGGGAGCTCGAGCGGCATGACGGGGTGGGTGGGTCGCGACCGCTGTGGGGCCCAAGGCGCCAGTGGCTAGGGTGGCTGGTGGAGGTGTGGGTGCATCTTGTTTTTGCCTCAGCACCAGGGTGGTTGGTGTTGGCGATCTCCGTGGCGGTGGTGCGCAGGCGCTGGCGCATGACGTGCGGCGGCCAGGAAGCGCGTTGTTCCGGTGGCGTTGGCGCGCCGGTCGTCCGGGATGGAGGCGCGTAGGGGTGGCGAGATGTGCGGGAGCATGGGTGGGCGTGGGGAACGGGAGGTGGAAGATGATACGTCCATTTTGCATCATATTTTTATATCGATATTTATTGCATTATGGGCTGTTATTACACATTATGTCACAATACTTATGCCTATTCTCTCTTATTTTACAAGGTTTACATGAAGAGGGAGAATGCCGACAGCTAGGGTTCTAGGCTTGAAAAGGAGCAAATATTAGAGACCTATTCTGCACATCTCCAAAAGTCTTGAAACTTCACGGAAGCTATTTCTAGAATATATATAAAATACTGAGTGCAAGAAGTTCCAGAGGGGGGCCACACCCTGGCCACGAGGGTGGGGGCGCGCCCTACCCCCTGGGCGCGCCCCCTTGCCTCGTCGGCCCCCTGGTGGCCCTCCGATGCCCATCTTCTACTATATGGAGTCTTTCGTCGAGAAAAAAAATCAAGCAAGCTTTCGAGAGGATACTCCGCCGCCACGAGGCGGAACCTTGGCGGAACCAATCTAGGGCTCTGGCGGAGCTGTTCTACCGGGGAAACATCCCTCCGGGAGGGGGAAATCATCACCATCGTCATCACCAACGATCCTCTCATTAGGAGGGGGTCAATCTCCATCAACATCTTCACCAGCACCATCTCATCTCAAACCCTAGTTCATCTGTTGTATCCATCTTTGTATCCAAACCTCAGATTGGTACATGTGGGTTGCTAGTAGTGTTGATTACTCCTTGTAGTTGATGCTAGTTGGTTTACTTGGTGGAAGATCATATGTTCAGATCCATTATGCATATTAATACCCCTCTGATTGTGAACATGAATATGCTTTGTGAGTAGTTACGTTTGTTCCTGAGGACATGGGAGAAGTCTTGCTGTAAGTAGTCATGTGATTTTGGTATTCGTTTGATATTTTGATGAGATGTATGTTGTCATCTCTCTAGTGGTGTGATGTGAATGTCGACTACATGACACTTCACCATTGTTTGGGCCTAGAGGGAGGCATTTGGAAGTAATAAGTAGATGATGGGTTGCTAGAGTGACAGAAGCATAAACCCTAGTTTATGCATTGCTTCGTAAGGGGCTGATTTGGATCCATATGTTTCATGCTATGGTTAGGTTTAACTTAATACTTATGTTGTAGTTTTGGATGCTTGCAATAGGGGTTAATCATAAGTGGGATGCTTGTCCAAGTAAGGAAAGTACCCAAGCACCGATCCACCCACATATCAGATTATAATGTACCGAACGCGAATCATATGGTCGTGATGAAAACTAGGTTGACGATAATTCCCATGTGTCATCTGGAGCGCTTTCCTTCATATAAGAGTTTGTCCAGGCTTGCCCTTTGCTACAAAAAGGATTGGGCCATCTTGCTGCACCTTATTTACTTTTATTACTTGCTACTTGTTAGCAATTACCTTATAACGAAACTATCTGTTACCGATAATTTCACTGCTTGCAGAGAATACCTTGCTGACAACTGCTTATCATTTCCTTCTGCTCCTCGTTGGGTTCGACACTCTTACTTATCGAAAGGACTACGATAGATCCCCTATACTTGTGGGTCATCAAGACTCTTTTCTGGCACCGTTACCGGGGAGTGAAGCGCCTTTGGTAAGGAAAAATTTATATAGTGTGCTGAAATTTACTATCACTTGTTACTATGGAAAGTAATCCTTTGAGGGGCTTGTTCGGGGGTATCTTCACCTCGACCAGTAGAGCAAAGAGTTGCTCCTCAACCTACTGAACCTACTTAAAATGAAAATGTTTACTTCGAAATTCCTTCGGGTATGATAGAGAAACTGCTAGCTAATCCTTTTGCAGGAGATGGAACATTGCATCCCGACTTACACTTAATCTATGTGGATGAAGTTTGTGGATTATTTAAGCTTGCAGGTATGCCCGATGATGTTATCAATAAGAAGGTATTCCCTTTATCTTTGAAGGGAGATGCATTGACATGGTATAGGCTATGTGATGATATGGGACCATGGGACTACAAATGGTTGAAATTGGAATTCCATCAGAAGTTTTATCCTATGCATCTTGTTAATCGTGATCGTAATTATATATATAATTTTTGGCCCCGCAAAGGAGAAAGCATCCCTCAAGCTTGGGGGAGGCTTAAATCAGTTATATTCATGCCCCAATCATGAGCTCTCAAGATAAATGATTATTCAAAATTTTTATGCTCGGCTTTCTGACAACAATCGCTCCATGCTCGATACTTCTTGTAATGTTCCTTTATGATGAAGACTATTGAATACAAATGGAATTTATTGGAGAGAATTAAACGCAACTCTGAAGATTGGGATCTCGACGAAGGTAAGGAGTCAGGTATAACACCTATGTTCAATTGTGTTAAATCTTTTATGGATACCGATGTTTTCCGTAAATTTAGCACTAAATATGGACTTGACTCTGAGATAGTAGCTTCTTTCTGTGAATCCTTTGCTACTCATGTTGATCTCCCTAAGGATAAGTGGTTTAAATATAATCCTCCCATTGAATTAAAATTAGTTGCACCTATTAAAGTTGAAGAAAAGACTATCATTTATAATGATCCTGTTGTACCTACTGCTTATGTTCAGAAACCACCTTTCCCTCTTAGAATAAAGGATCATGCTAAAGTTTCAACTGTAGTCAACAAAAGTAATATTAAGACACCTAAACCCCCTAAGCAAGTTAAAGTTGAACCTAATGTTGCTATGGTTAAAGACCTCTTGGTCGGTAATGTTGATGGTCATGTTATTTACTTCTGTGATGAGACTGCTAGAATTGCTCAACCTAATGCTAAAGATAAACATAGACCTGTTGTAGGCATGCCTGTTATTCCTGTTAAAATAGGAGATCATTGTTATCATTGCTTGTGTGATATGGGTGCTAGTTCTAGTGCAATACCTATTTCCTTATACAAAGAAATTATGCATGATATTGCACCAGCTGAGATAGAAGGTAATGATGTTACCATTAAGCTTGCCAATAGAGATACTATTTCACCCGTTAGGATTGTTAGAGACTTGAACTCTTGTGTGGAAATGTTAAATATCCTGCTGATTTTCTTGTTCTTGGTTCTCCACAAGATAGCTTTTGCCCTATTATATTTGGTAGACCCTTCTTAAATACTGTCAATGCTAAGATTAACTACAATAAGGATATTGTTTCTGTTGGTTTAGGGGATATGTCTCATGAGTTTAATTTTGCTAAATTTCGTAGACAACCCCATGATAAAGAATTGCCTAGTAAAGATGAAATTATAGGTCTTGCTTCTATTGTCGTGCCTCCTACTGATCCATTAGAACAATATTTGCTAGACCATGAAAATGATATGTTCATGAATGAAAGAAGGGAAATAGATGAAGTATTCTTTAAACAGGGACCTATTCTAAAACACAATTTGCTTGTTGAAATCCTAGGGGATCTTCCTCCACCCAAGGGAGATCCCGTGTTTGAGCTTAAACCATTACCTGATACTCTTAAATATGCTTATCTTGATGAAAATAAAATATATCCTGTTATTATTAGTGCTAACCTTTCAGAGAAGGAGGAAGAGAGATTATTGAAAACTCTGAAGAAGCACCGTGCTGCTATTGGATATACTCTTGATGATCTTAAGGGCATTAGTCCCACTCTATGTTAGCACAAAATAAATTTGGAGGAAGACGCCAAACCAGTTATTGATCATCAATGGCGGCTGAATCCTAAGATGAAAGAAGTGGTAAGAAAAGAAATATTAAAGCTCCTTGAGGCAGGTATAATTTATCCCGTTGCTGATAGTCAGTGGGTAAGTCATGTTCATTGTGTCCCTAAGAAGGGAGGTATTACTGTTGTTCCTAATGATAAAGATGCATTGATTCCGCAAAGAATTATTACAGGTTATAGGATGGTAATTGATTTTCGCAAATTAAATGAGGCTACTAAAAAGGATCATTAGCCCATACCTTTTATTGATCAAATGCTAGAAATATTATCCAAACATACACATTTTTGTTTTCTAGATGGTTACTCTGGCTTCTCTCAAATACCTGTGTCAACTAATGATCAATCAAAGACTACTTTTACTTGACCTTTCTGTACTTTTGCTTATAGACGTATGCCTTTTGGTTTATGTAATGCACCTGCTACCTTTCAAAGATGCATGATGGCTATATTCTCTGACTTTCATGAAAAGATATGTGAGGTTTTCATGGACGATTTCTCCGTTTATGGATCCTCTTTTGATGATTGCTTAAGCAACCTTGATCGAGTTTTGCATAGATGTGAAGAAACTAATATTGTCTTGAATTGGGAGAAGTGCCACTTTATGGTTAATGAAGGTATTGTCTTGGGGCATAAAATTTCTTAAAGAGGTATTGAAGTTGATAAAGCTAAAGTTGATGCTATTGAAAAGATGCAATGTCCCAAGGACATTAAAGGTATAAGAAGCTTTCTGGGTCATCCCGGTTTTTATAGGAAGTTTATTAAGGACTTCTCAAAAATTTCTCGGCCTCTGATTAATCTATTACAAAAAGATATTCCTTTTGTCTTTGATGATGATTGCGTAGAAGCATTTGAAATACTTAAGAAAGCATTGATTTCTGCACCCATTGTTCAGCAACCTAATTGGAATTTACCCTTTGAAATTATGTGTGATGCTAGTGATTATGCTGTAGGTCTTGTTCTAGGGCGAAGAGTTGATAAGAAATTAAATGTTATTCAATATGCTAGTGAAACTCTAGACAACGCCCAAAGAAATTATGCTACTACTGAAAAAGAATTCTTCGCAGTTGTATTTGCTTGTGATAAGTTTAGACCTTATATTGTCGATTCTAAAGTAACTATTCACACTAATCATGCTGCTATTAAATACCTTATGGAAAAGAAAGATGCTACACCTAGACTTATTAGATGGGTTCTCTTGCTACAAGAATTTGATTTGCATATTATTGATAGAAAGGGAGCTGAGAAACCCGTTGCAGACAACTTTTCTAGATTAGAAAATGTTCTTGATGACCCACTACCTATTAATGATAGCTTTCCTGATGAACAATTAAATGTCATAAATGCTTCTCGAGCTGCTCCATGGTATGCTGATTATGCTAATTATATTGTTGCTAATTTATACCACCTAGTTTCACATACCAGCAAAAGAAAAACTTCTTCTATGATTTGAGACATTACTTTTGGGATGACCCACATCTTTATAAAGAAGGAGTAGATGGTATTATTAGACATTGTGTACCTGAGCATGAACAGGAACATATCCTACGTAAGTGTCACTCCGAGGCTTATGAGGAACACCATGCTGGAGATAGAACTACACATAAGGTATTGCAATCTGGTTTTTGTTGGCCTACTCTCTTCAAGGATGCCTGTAAGTTTGTCTTGTATTGTGATGAATGTCAAAGAATTGGTAATATTAGTAGACGTCAAGAAATGCCTGTGAAATATTCACTTGTTATTGAACCATTTGATGTTTGGGGCTTTGATTATATGGGACCTTTTCCTTCCTCTAATGGGTATACACATATTTTAGTTGATGTTGATTACGTTACTAAGTGGGTAGAAGCTATTCCAACTAGTACTGCTGATCATAACACCTCTATTAAGATGCTTAAAGAAAATATTTTCCCAAGGTTTGGAGTCCCTAGATATTTAATGACTAATGGTGGTTCACATTTTATTCATGGTGCCTTTTGTAAAATGCTTGCTAAGTATGACGTTAATCATAGAATTGCATCTCCATATCACCCACAGTCTAGTGTCAAGTAGAATTCAGTAACAAAGAGCTGAAATTAATTTTGCAAAAGACTGTTAATATATCTAGTAAGAATTGGTCCAAGAAACTTGATGTTGCATTATGGGCCTATAGAACTGCATATAATAATCCTATGGGTATGTCTCCATATAAAATGATTTATGGTAAAGCATGTCACTTACCTCTTGAACTAGAACATAAGGCATATTGGGCCATTAAAGAGCTCAATTATGATTTAAACTTGCCGGTGAGAAGAGGTTATTTGATATTAGCTCACTTGATGAATGGAGAACCTAGGCTTATGAAAATGCCAAGCTGTTTATGGAAAAAGTTAAAAGATGGCATGCTAAAAGGATACAAAAGCGTGAGTTCAATGTAGGTGATTATGTATTGCTATACAACTCTTGTTTAAGATTTTTTGCAGGCAAACTTCTCTCTAAATGGGAAGGTCCTTACGTTATCGAGGAGGTCTATCGTTCCGGTGCCATAAAAATCAACAACTTCGAAGGCACAAATCCGAGGCTGGTGAACGGTCAAAGAATCAAACATTATATCTCAGGTAATCCCATAAATGTTGAAACCAATATTATTGAAACCGTAACCCCGGAGGAATACATAAGGGACACTTTCTAGAATGTTTCAGACTCCGAAAACGAATAGGTATGTGGTACGGTAATTAAACCGACTCCAAAATAGTTCTAATGGCAATTTTTCTCCATTTTGGAATATTTAAAAACATAGGAAAATTAGAAGCAGACCGGAAAGGACACATGGATTCCACGAGGGTGGAGGGCGCACCCTACCCCCCTGGGCGCACCCCTGCCTCGTGCGCACCTCGTGTGCTCTTCGGACTCCGTTTTCTTGCACGATACTTCTTTTTTTTTGAAAAATTAGCGACAATGGGAGAGGCTCCCACTGACTTTGTATTACTCACACCATAACAGTTAAAATTCATTATATAGTCTCTCGAAGGTTTTGACCACCGTATCACACAAATATCTCATGTCTTTGTTTCGAGCTATTTCCACCACAGATTAGTGCAAGATGTCTTCTCAAGAGTCAGTCAGGGAGAGTCGGGTGTCTCATCCGATACCAGGTCCAGGGGGACAAAACGATGCCTATCACTTTGGGCTCTCAACGGCGGAAGATATGGAAGCTGACTTGAAAAGGATAGATGCCATGGAGGAGGATCAAGAAGTTACTTCTCGTTTTCGGGTAGGATTCACGATGGGGGAACCACAGAGCTCAGCTATTCCAAACTCGGTTATCCCTTCCAATGCTAGATTTCTTTATTATGAAAATATGAAAAAGAGTGTTACTTGTTCAACCGCAACTATGCAACATCCTTGGGTGAAAGGAGCTTTAGCCATCACTGGCAAGCTCCGTAAGGAAATAATGAACCTCAAGCAGCAAGTCAATAAGCTCGAGGAAGAGAATCGTATCCTGAGGGGCATCATCGCCAAGAATATCACATCACCACCCCCAAAGAAGGAGACATAATCACATGGGTATGGGCACTCCCCTTGGCAACTGCCATGCTTGGGGGAGTGCCCTGGTATCGTATCACCATCACTTTTATCTTTACCATTTTTCTTAGTTCGATCCTTTTAGTAATATCTTGATCTAGTAGAATAAAGTTTTAGTATGATCTAGTTGTGAGTTTTGCTTTATGATCCCTCTAAGTAATTGAGTCCGTGAGCAATATAATAAAGATTAGTGTTGAGTCAAGGGCTTGATGATTTTGCTATGATCTTGAGGGAATAAAATAAAGAGAAGAAATAAAAAAGAAATAAAGAGATCATATGGATCTTATGGAGAGTAATGACTTCACATATAAAGAGTATGGTGAATAAAAGTTGTTTAAAGTTCACAAACATAGTTTTGGTCATCGTTGCAATTAATAGGAAGTAATAAAGAAAGAGAGGTTCACATATAAATATACTATCTTGGACATCTTTTATGATTGTGAGAACTCATTTAAGTATGACATGCTAAGTGTTGGTGTTGGACAACAAAGACAACGTAATGAGTTATGTTTTCTTTTATCTGAGATAAATTATATTGTTATGGATCATCCAACATGTTGAGCTTGCCTTTCCCTCTCATGCTAGCCAATTTCTTTGCACCAAGTAGAGATACTAGTTGTGCTTCCAAATATCCCTAAACCTGTTTTTTCCATGAGAGTCCACCATACTTACCAATGGATTGAGTATGATCCTTCAAGTAAGTTGTCATTGGTGCAAGCAAGAAAAAATTCTCTCTAAATACTTAATAGTGCGGAGAAAATAAGCTTTATACGATCTTGTGATATGGAAGAAATAAAAGAGACGGACTGCATTATAAAGTCCATATCACAAGTGGCAATATAAAGTGACGTTCTTTTGCATTAAGATTTTGTGCATCCAACCATAAAAGCGCATGACAATCTATGCTTCCCTCTGCGAAGGGCCTATCTTTTACTTTTATCTTCTGCCTTACATAAGAGTCATGGTGATCTTCACCTTTCCTTTTTACATTTTATCCTTTGGCAAGCACAATATGTTGGAAAGATCCTAATATATATAGCTAATTGGATGTGAGTCTTCATGAACTATTATTGTTGACATTACCCTTGAGGTAAAACATTCAGACGCAAAACTATAAGCCCCTATCTTTCTCTGGGTCTGATTAAGGCTTCATACCCATAAATATTGCGTGAGTGTTAGCAATTGTGAAAGAATAAAAGACGGTTGAGTATGTGGAGTTGCTGAAAAGCTCTTATATTGACTCTTTCCTATGTTATGATAAATTGCAATTGCCTCAATGACTGAGATTAGAGTTTGTTGGTTCTCAATGAAGTTTATGGTTCATACTTGAAATTGTGATTGAATTGTTACTTTAGCCTAAGAGATCATATGACAAAATATATATATGTTGCTGTTCTAAGAATGATCATGATGCCCTCATGTCCGTATTTTATTTTTATCGACACATCTATTTCTAAACATGTTGACATATTTTTCGATTTCGGCTTTCGCTTGAGGACAAGCGAGGTCTAAGCTTGGGGGAGTTGATACGTCTATTTTGCATCATGCTTTTATATCGATATTTATTGCATTATGGGCTGTTATTACACATTATGTCACAATACCTATGCCTATTCTCTCTTATTTTACAAGGTTTACAGGAAGAGGGAGAATGCCGGCAGCTGGGATTCTGGGTTGGAAAAGGAGCAAGTATTAGAGACCTATTCTGCACAGCTCCAAAAGTCCTGAAACTTCACGGAAGCTATTTCCAGAATATATAAAAAATACTGAGCACAAGAAGTTCCAAAGGGGGGCCACACCCTGGCCACGAGGGTGGGGGCATGCCCTATCCCCCTAGGCGCGCCCCCTTGCCTCGTGGGCCCCCTAGTGGCCCTCCGATGCCCATCTTCTGCTATATGGAGTCTTTCGTTGAGAAAAAAATCATAAGAAAACTTTCGGGAGGAGACTCCGCCGCCACGAGGCGGAATCTTGGCGGAACCAATCTAGGGCTCTGGCGGAGCTGTTCTACCGGGGAAACTTCCCTCCAGGAGGGGGAAATCATCACCATCGTCATCACCAACGATCCTCTCATTAGGAGGGGGTCAATCTCCATCAACATCTTCCCAGGACTATCTCATCTCAAACCCTAGTTCATCTGTTGTATCCAATCTTTGTATCCAAACCTCAGAGTGGTACATGTGGGTTGCTACTAGTGTTGATTAATCCTTGTAGTTGATGCTAGTTGGTTTACTTGGTGGAAGATCATATGTTTAGATCCATTATGCATATTAATACCCCTCTGATTATGAACATGAATATGCTTTGTGAGTAGTTACATTTGTTCCTGAGGACATGGGAGAAGTCTTGCTATAAGTAGTCATGTGAATTTGGTATTCGTTCGATATTTTGATGAGATGTATGTTGTCATCTCTCGAGTGGTGTCATGTGAACGTGGACTACATGACACTTCACCATTGTTTGGGCCTAGAGGGAGGCATTTGGAAGTAATAAGTAGATGATGGGTTGCTAGAGTGACAGAAGCTTAAACCCTAGTTTATGCATCGCTTCATAAGGGGCTGATTTGGATCCATATGTTTCATGCTATGGTTAGGTTTACCTTAATACTTATGTTGTAGTTTTGGATGCTTGCAATAGGGGTTAATCACAAGTGGGATGCTTGTCCATGTAAGGACAGTACCCAAGCGCCGGTCCACCCACATATCAGATTATCAATGTACCGAACGCGAATCATATGATCATGATGAAAACTAGGTTGACGATAATTCCCATGTGTCCTCGGGAGCACTTTCCTTCATATAAGAGTTTGTCCAGGCTTATCCTATGCTACAAAAAGGATTGGGCCATCTTGTTGCACCATATTTAATTTTATTACTTGCTACTTGTTACCAATTACCTTATCACAAAACTATCTGTTACCGATAATTTCAGTGCTTGCAGAGAATACATTGCTGAAAGTTGGTTATCATTTCCTTCTGCTCCTCGTTGGGTTCGACACTCTTAATTATCGAAAGGACTACGATAGATCCCCTATACTTGTGGGTCATCAAGACTCTTTTCTGGCACCGTTACCGGGGAGTGAAGCGCCTTTGGTAAGGAAAAATTTATATATTGTGCTAAAATTTACTGTCACTTGTTACTATGGAAAGTAATCCTTTGAGGGGCTTGTTCGGGGTATCTTCACCTCGACCAGTAGAGCAAAGAGTTGCTCCTCAACCTACTGAACCTACTGAAAATGAAAATGTTTACTTCGAAATTCCTTCGGGTATGATAGAGAAACTGCTAGCTAATCCTTTTGCAGGAGATGGAATATTGCATCCCGACTTTCACTTAATCTATGTGGATGAAGTTTGTGGATTATTTAAGCTTGCAGGTATGCCCGATGATGTTATCAAGAAGAAGGTATTCCCTTTATCTTTGAAGGGAGATGCATTGACATGGTATAGGCTATGTGATGATATGGGATCATGGGACTACGAACGGTTGAAATTGGAATTCCATCAGAAGTTTTATCCTATGCATCTTGTTCATCGTGATCGTAATTACATATAAAATTTTTGGCCCCGTGAAGGAGAAAGCATGGCTCAAGCTTGGGGGGAGCTGTTCTACCGGGGAAACTTCCCTCTAGGAGGGGGAAATCATCACCATCGTCATCACCAACGATCCTCTCATCGGGAGGGGGTCAATCTCCATCAACATCTTCACCAGCACCATCTCATCTCAAACCCTAGTTCATCTCTTGTATCCAATCTTTGTATCCAAACCTCAGATTGGTACCTGTGGGTTGCTAGTAGTGTTGATTATTCCTTGTAGTTAATGCTAGTTGGTTTACTTGGTGGAAGATCATATGTTCATATCCATTATGCATATTAATACCCCTCTGATTATGAGCATGAATATGCTTTGTGAGTAGTTACGTTTGTTTCTGAGGACATGGGAGAAGTCTTGCTATTAGTAGTCATGTGAATTTGGTATTCGTTCGATATTTTGATGAGATGTATGTTGTCATCTCTCTAGTGGTGTCATGTAAATGTCGACTACATGACACTTCACCATTGTTTGGGTCTAGAGGGACGCATTGGGAAGTAATAAGTAGATGATGGTTTGCTAGAGTGACTGAAACTCAAACCCTAGTTTATGTGTTGCTTCGTAAGGGGCTGATTTGGATCCATATATATACAACCTGTCTATTCTGCTAATATTAGCAGAATAATTATTATTATAACACTTCCGCTCTGCACGCTCAACGCGTGGGCACTACACTTTCAGTAGTGAGGGAAATGAGAAAAAATGAGTTTTTATATACTTCGAACTTCTCTGTTATTTTAATTTGAACTTCTTAGTTTTATTCTTTAGTAACGAGGAAAATCAAGTTTTTCGAACTTCTTTGTTTTAAAATTTTGAACTTCTTAGTTTTATTTTCTAGTAATGTGAAAATTTTGAATTTTTTATAAACATAGAACTTCACCATTTTTAAAATTTGAACTTCTCAGTTTTATTGGTTAGTAACAGGGAAAATGCTTTTTTATATAAACAATGATACCACATTGTTATTTTAATTTGAACTTCTAGTTTTTATAGAATAGAGAAAATCAATTGTTATACAATCTTTTGAAATTCTCCTCGTTTTAATTTGAACTTCTTTGATTTTTTTACAAATGGGGAAAATCCGTTATAAAGATTTTTGAACTACTTTTTTTAACTTCCTGTTCAACTTTCTGAACTTCCAAATTTGTCTTTTAGATAATAACAACTTCATTTTTTAACGTTGACCTACTTCGGTTTTTAAATTTGACGTTCTTATAGAATTTTGTCACGACAATTTTTATGCATTTTTTGCTTTTCGGTGAAATAGCCTAGGTGGTCGCTTTTTCATTTGATGATTTTTCTTCTGTATGTGGTACGCACGAACTTCAGAATTTCTAAAACATGAACTTTGTGTGCTATTAATTTTTTTCATGAAACTCCATAGTTTTTATTCTTTGAATTCCATGACTTTTTTGTTTACATTTTTTTGGTTTGAACTTCGATGTTCGTTACAGCTGAACTTTCAAAATCACACCTTTTTATACATGTTTTCCCTTGAATCCAACATGTGCAAAAATAATAGTTTTTTTGTGCTATTCAGTGTACTACACACAAGCACATGCACAACACATCCACACAAAAATTTGGCTCACCTAAAATGAAAATGATATCGGTGTAGGACGATCATATAAGCATCTGGAATTAGAAAACATGTACCTTTTTTTCTTCAGAAATGCACCTTTTTCTATATGCGTACTTCAACTTTTTATATATATGAACTTCATTGCGAATTTACATTTTATGCCATATGCATCTTCTAGGCAGGATGCGTTCTCCCTCAAAAAACAATGTCTTTTGAACTTTCAAGATGGAAGTCATTGAACTTCTAGATTATTAAAAAAGCATGCCCTTTTAGATCTCAATCAATATGGTACATTAAAAAATTGTACACACAAAGTTTCATCTCGTTTGGGAGTAACACATACATGAAGTTCCCTATATTTCATGAAAAATGGTTTAAGAAAGTTTTCGGAAAAACACATACATGTAATTCCCTATAATACCTCCTCATTTAGGAACATAAAGTTCTTTGTTTAGGATAAAAAATAATCACTCTAGAAGAAAATAGATCTTTACGAACAATAAATTATTCATTGGGGAACAATTTTTTTCACATTTTAGGATATGTTCTCCATCAAGTGCGAAAATCAACAGGCTACCTCTAATTGAGGAGCAAAAGTGAGAGAAGACCAACGATTCACACCGGGCACACAAAAGATGAAATTTTCAAAACATATACCGAAGAATGGTACTTTCTTGACAAAATGACAATTCTAACAAACACTTATCTGCAATAGCAAGTAAAGAAAATGCTTAGATAACATGAAATTCTAATGGAACAATACTCAATAACTACAGCAGGATTTTTTGTTGAACTGCTACTGAAGAAATTGTCGTAGATTTCTATGGACACATACTGAAGGACTACAAAACTTTCTGTTTCGCAAAAAAGTGACATCATCCTCGATGAGGGAATAGGAGGGTGGAGACCGTCATGGACAGCATTGTGCTCAGGGGACAGAGGAGCTTGCCGGAGCAGCACCGCTTTCCCATGACCAAAGGTTAGGGAAGACCTACAATAATTATGTTTAGTAGTCAGCACAAAGATTGAAAAGGTACCAGTTTAGGCATTAGGCAGGATAACTATGTGCATAATATACTTCAATATATTGCAACTACTTTCTGTGAGGACTATATGCCACGACTCAAAATCAGAAAATTACAATATACTATGCTAGTTCACATAAATTCACTCAAGTCAGGGCACAAAGGATAACATAAACAGTTGAATGATCGATGCCCTTAATATTATGAAAAGGAACATCTAAATTCCCAGCTCACTTCCCTGAAAACACACTTAATCTATCACTATTTATGGATCTTTTTTTATCAAGTTTAAGCATTGACTTAATTTTCAAATTCAGTGGTGGAGCTATGCAATGACACAATATAAAAACATGCACACTGATTCAGAGAGCTCAGAAGCTCTGAAATTCAATTATACTACAGTACATGCATGTATGTATATGTGTGGCTGATTGTGCGGAAGAGGTGATCAGGGATGGACGAGGTCGTCGGACGCATGGCCGGCACAGTTCGGACATGCAATGCAGGCCAATGCACGACCATCAAACTCATCACCAGCACAGGGGCGCCCAAGGCGTACAACACATAAGCAGCCCATGCCTAGTCCGATGATCTTTAACAAAAAATGCAGAGAACTTGAGACATGGTGTACCAAGGTGTATCAAACATCACGTGTTTCATTTTCAAAGCATCCTTGCTTGCAAGGTGGATTACCAATCAAATATCTAGGATAACTTAATGCTTGGAAATAAAAGTCATACTATTTGTAGGGAGAACTCAATTGGAACTACTCATCGGGCAGAACTATTCCTTACTTCTCATAAATTTTCACACAGAAAAAATAAAGAATTGATGCCACGAGCTCTGGTCAGGGTGGATTGAAAGAAATTCCTCTACCATATGGAAGAACTAGTAACTGAAATACCTTCGGCTGCCAACGACATGGGTATGCCAGGAGTATTTGTTTTAGTGCATACCACCATTTTTTGAGTCTCATCCAGCCGTAGTAGACCTTGCTTGTGCCACAGGGGAGGAGCCACCATGAGAGGATACAGAGGCCTACGATGGCCTGCGAGGGGAAATTTGATCGGCCAGTCGCCCGAGTGGAGGAGGTTTGTCCCGAGGCTGTAGCGGGTACGCGCTGGAGGCGGCGCGGGGGGTGGTAGTACATGATGGCGTTCAGACGCCGTTCGCGGCGTCAGCCGGTGACGCATGTAGTACGTGATGAGACTCAAAAAATGATGATGAGTAGCTCTTCTACACGCATCAATCATGATGAATACCTGCATGTGGATAGAGGTCATGACGCCATCAACAAACCTTTTTATGTTGATCTCCACAAGTTCTAGACCCATGTAGCTTGCTATTTCCTTTCACAAGACACCAAGAGAAAAACAAATGCAGCTTAGAGTGGCATAAAATGACAAATCATTGAGTTTGACATGGAAGGATTTGTAACAAGTAGCTCGCTGCTTGATGTATTCCATTTCGAGGAACATTGAACCGACCAGGGTGAGCGAAGGATTGGCCGTTCCTGAGAATATACACAAGCTCATGTCGTCCTTCCTGATGTTTGTGTCCCCAAAAATTGGCATCGTCATAGGGGTCCACAGCAACCTATCAGACAGTGGAACGTAGGGGGTTGATCCCTTGACCACATCTATGAAGCTGGTGTATAGCTATACCAGAACTTTATGGAACGTCTCTAACCATCTCAGAAATTAGCTCATTGACACAAAAAGGAAAATTGGAAATTTACAGCAAATCCCCTGAATCCGCAGAAACACACATGTGGAGTGGATGAATTTATTTATCATTTTGTCTTAAGGTGGGGTGAAGACGAAGTGCAAGCCACACTCTCAGACTAGTGTAACATGTGAAAATAGGATTGATATATACCTTCGGTGGTACTTCACACGCGAGCATTTAGACTAATTGTCCAAACATCATATGTCGTTCAATCATTCAAGAAAGTGAAGTTCAGTTAACAAAACTGCAAAAACGTAAGAAGGAATGCATTAGTTGTTGAAAGAAGACTTGCAGAACAAACAAGTAAATAACTATTACATAGGGCAGCAGAAGACTTGAAGAAATGAGATCTGACACTAGAAAAGAGGAATCTACAAAATTAAATGTTAGTCTTAGACTATAACTAACACTAGATCTCCAACTTCTAGGCTATCGGAAGCTATATCATACTGATATACTGTCACCACAAAGTGTCTTTAGTGTCACTTTATAAGAGAGGAGCTAATCATAAGTAAAATCCTGACTGATACTTGAGAATCATGTTGCTATCACAACCAGAAGATCAACACTCAAATTCTCATTAAAACAACAAAAGCTCATTGACCTCCAACATCAAGGAATATCAATCACTGAAATTCTGAAACACTCTACAACTCTAAACCGTAGTTCCTGAATGAAACCACTCACTGTTGCTCCCAAATTGTTCCAACCACAACATGTAGGAAGAGTTGCAGCAGCAGCATGGAGGAAGAAAGGCCCGGTTCTTGAGGTAGAAGCCAGCAGCGCGATGAAGTTTAGTTTGGCCGTGGGAAGGAAGTCAGCGCCTGCTCCAAGGTGGGGGATCTGGCGACATGGATAGAAGGTGGGCATCGGGAGGACCAGGTGAGGGAGCTCGAGCGGCATGACGGGGTGGGTGGGTCGTGACCGCTGTGGGGCCCAAGGTGCCAGTGGCTAGGGTGGCTTGTGGAGGTGTGGGTGCATCTTGTTTTTGCCTCAACGCCGGTGTGGTTGGTGTTGGCAATCTCCGCGGCGGTGGTGCGCAGGCGCCGGCGCATGAAGGTGGTAATTAAGAGATATGTAAGAGATGGGAGGTTACGGATAGTGCGCTGGATGTGGTGGTCCACGGTGGCGTGCTGAGATCCACGTCTCGGCGGTGGAGCACGGAGATCCCGGCCGGCGGGGGGCTCCTCGGGGTGGGGATGACGTGCGGCGGGCAGGAAGCGTGTTGTTCCGGTGGCGTTGGCGCGCCAATCGTCCGGGATGGAGGCGCGTAGGGGTGGCGAGATGTGCAGGAGCGTGGGTGGGCATGGGGGACGGGAGGTGGAAGATGATACGTCCATTTTGCGTCATGTTTTTATATTGATATTTATTGCATTATGGGCTGTTATTACACATTATGTCACAATACTTATGCTTATTCTCTCTTATTTTACAAGGTTTACATGAAGAGGGAGAATGCCGACAGCTGGGCTTTTGGGCTGGAAAAGGAGCAAATATTGGAGACATATTCTGCATAGCTCCAAAAGTCCTGAAACTTCACGGAAGCTATTTCCAGAATATAAAAAATACTGAGCGCAAGAAGTTCCAGAGGGGGGCCACACCCTGGCCATGAGGGTGGGGGCGCGCCCTACCCCCTGGGCGCGCCCCCTTGCCTCATGGGCCCCCTGGTGGCCCTCCGATGCCCATCTTCTACTATATGGAGTCTTTCTTCGAGAAAAAAATCAAACAAGCTTTCGGGAGGAGACTCCGCCGCCACGAGGCGGAACCTTGGCGGAACCAATCTAGGGCTCTGACAGAGCTGTTCTACCGGGGAAATTTTCCTCCGGGAGGGGGAAATCATCACCATCGTCATCACCAACGATCCTCTCATTAGGAGGGGGTCAATCTCCATCAACATCATCACCAGCACCATCTCATCTCAAACCCTAGTTCATCTGTTGTATCCAATCTTTGTATCCAAACCTCAGATTGGTACATGTGGGTTGCTTGTAGTGTTGATTACTCCTTGTAGTTGATGCTAGTTGGTTTACTTGCTGGAAGATCATATGTTTAGATCCATTATGCATATTAATACCCCTCTGATTATGAACATGACTATGCTTTGTGAGTAGTTACATTTGTTCCTGAGGACATGGGAGAAGTCTTGCTATAAGTAGTCATGTGAATTTGGTATTCGTTCGATATTTTGATGAGATTTATGTTGTCATCTCTCTAGTGGTGTCATGTGAACGTCGACTACATGACACTTGACCATTGTTTGGGCCTAGAGGGAGGCATTGGGAAGTAATAAGTAGATGATGGGTTGCTAGAGTGACAGAAGCTTAAACCCTAGTTTATGTGTTGCTTCGTAAGGGGCTGATTTGGATCCATATGTTTCATGCTATGGTTAGGTTTACCTTAATACTTATGTTGTAGTTTTGGATGCTTTCAATAGGGGTTAATCATAAGTGGGATGCTTGTCCAAGTAAGGAAAGTACCCAAGCACCAGTCCACCCACATATCAGATTATAAATGTACCGAACGCGAATCATATGATCGTGATGAAAACTAGGTTGACGATAATTCCCATGTGCCATCGGGAGCGCTTTCCTTCATATAAGAGTTTGTCCAGGCTTGTACTTTGCTACAAAAAGGATTGGGCCATCTTGCTGCACCTTATTTACTTTTATTACTTGCTACTTGTTACCAATTACCGTATCACAAAACTATCTGTTACCGATAATTTCAGTGCTTGCAGAGAATACCTTGCTGAAAACTGCATATCATTTCCTTCTGCTCCTCGTTGGGTTCGACACTCTTACTTATCGAAAGGACTACGATAGATCCCCTATACTTGTGCGTCATCAAGACTCTTTTCTGGCACCGTTACCGGGGAGTGAAGCGCCTTTGGTAAGGAAAAATTTATATAGTATGCTGAAATTTACTGTCACTTGTTACTATTCAAAGTAATCCTCCGAGGGACTTGTTCGGGGTATCTTCACCTAGACTAGTAGAGCAAAGAGTTGCTCCTCAACCTACTAAACCTACTAAAAATGAAAATGTTTACTTCGAAATTCCTTCGGGTATGATAGAGAAACTGCTAGCTAATCCTTTTGCAGGAGATGGAACATTGCATCCCGACTTACACTTAATCTATGTGGATGAAGTTTGTGGATTATTTAAGCTTGCAGGTATGCCCGATGATGTTATCAAGAAGAAGGTATTCCATTTATCTTTGAAGGGAGATGCATTGACATGGTATAGGCTATGTGATGATATGGGACCATGGGACTACAAACGGTTGAAATTGGAATTCCATCAGAAGTTTTATCCTATGCATCTTGTTCATCGTGATCGTAATTATATATATAATTTTTGGCCCCGCAAAGGAGAAAGCATCGCTCAAGCTTGGGGGAGGCTTAAATCAGTTATATTCATGCCCCAATCATGAGCTCTCAAGATAAATGATTATTCAAAATTTTTATGCTCGGCTTTCTGACAACAATCGCTCCATGCTCGATACTTCTTGTAATGTTCCTTTATGATGAAGACTATTGAATACAAATGGAATTTATTGGAGAGAATTAAACGCAACTCTGAAGATTGGGATCTCGACGAAGGTAAGGAGTCAGGTATAACACCTATGTTCAATTGTGTTAAATCTTTTATGGATACCGATGTTTTCCGTAAATTTAGCACTAAATATGGACTTGACTCTGAGATAGTAGCTTCTTTCTGTGAATCCTTTGCTACTCATGTTGATCTCCCTAAGGATAAGTGGTTTAAATATAATCCTCCCATTGAATTAAAATTAGTTGCACCTATTAAAGTTGAAGAAAAGACTATCATTTATAATGATCATGTTGTATCTACTGCTTATGTTCAGAAACCACCTTTCCCTCTTAGAATAAAGGATCATGCTAAAGTTTCAAGTGTAGTCAAAAAAAGTAATATTAAGACACCTAAACCCCCTGAGCAAGTTAAAGTTGAACCTAATGTTGCTATGATTAAAGACCTCTTGGTCGATAATGTTGATGGTCATGTTATTTACTTCTGTGATGAGACTGCTAGAATTGCTCAACCTAATGCTAAAGATAAACATAGACCTGTTGTAGGCATGCCTGTTATTTCTGTTAAAATAGGAGATCATTGTTATCATGGCTTGTGTGATATGGGTGCTAGTGCTAGTGCAATACCTATTTCCTTATACAAAGAAATTATGCATGATATTGCACTAGCTGAGATAGAAGGTAATGATGTTACCATTAAGCTTGCCAATAGAGCTACTATTTCACCCGTTGGGATTGTTAGAGACGTTGAACTCTTGTGTGGAAAGGTTAAATATCCTGCTGATTTTCTTGTTCTTGGTTCCCCACAAGATAGCTTTTGCCCTATTATATTTGGTAGACCCTTCTTAAATACTGTCAATGCTTAAACTGCAATAAGGATATTGGTTCTGTTGGTTTAGGGGATATGTCTCATGAGTTTAATTTTTCTAAATTTCGTAGACAACCCCATGATAAAGAATTGCCTAGTAAAGATGAAATTATAGGTCTTGCTTCTATTGCCGTGCCTCCTACTGATCCATTAGAACAATATTTGCTAGACCATGAAAATGATATGTTCATGAATGAAAGAAGGGAAATAGATGAAGTATTCTTTAAACAGGGACCTATTCTAAAACACAATTTGCTTGTTGAAATCCTAGGGGATCCTCCTCCACCCAAGGGCGATCCCGTGTTTGAGCTTAAGCCATTACCTGATACTCTTAAATATGCTTATCTTGATGAAAATAAAATATATCCTGTTATTATTAGTGCTAACCTTTCAGAGAAGGAGGAACAGAGATTAATGAAAACTCTGAAGAAGCACCGTGCTGCTATTGGATATACTCTTGATGATCTTAAGGGCATTAGTCCCACTCTATGTCAGCACAAAATAAATTTTGGAGGAAGACGCCAAACTAGTTATTGATCATCAACGACGGCTGAATCCTAAGATGAAAGAAGTGGTAAGAAAATAAATATTAAAGCTCCTTGAGGCAGGTATAATTTATCCCGTTGCTGATAGTCAGTGGGTAAGTCCTATTCATTGTGTCCCTAAGATGGGAGGTATTACTGTTGTTCCTAATGATAAAGATGAATTGATTCCGCAAAGAATTATTACAGGGTATAGGATGGTAATTGATTTTCGCAAATTAAATGAGGCTACTAAAAATGATCATTAGCCCTTACCTTTTATTGATCAAATGCTAGAAAGATTATCCAAACATACACATTTTTGTTTTCTAGATGGTTACTCTGGCTTCTCTCAAATACCGGTGTCAGCGGATGATCAATCAAAGACCACTTTTACTTGACATTTCTGTACTTTTGCTTATAGACGTATGCCTTTTGGTTTATGTAATGCACCTGCTACCTTTCAAAAATGCATGATGGCTATATTCTCTTACTTTCGTGAAAAGATATGTGAGGTTTTCATGGACGATTTCTCCGTTTATGGATCCTCTTTTGATGATTGCTTAAGCAACCTTGATCGAGTTTTGCATAGATGTGAAGAAACTAATATTGTCTTGAATTGGGAGAAGTGCCACTTTATGGTTAATGAAGGTATTGTCTTGGGGCATAAAATTTCTGAAAGAGGTATTGAAGTTGATAAAGCTAAAGTTGATGCTATTGAAAAGATGCCATGTCCCAAGGATATTAAAGGTATAAGAAGCTTTCTGGGTCATGCCGGTTTTTATAGGAAGTTTATTAAGGACTTCTCAAAACTTTCTCGGCCTCTGATTAATCTATTACAAAAAGATATTCCTTTTGTCTTTGATGATGATTGCGTAGAAGCATTTGAAATACTTAAGAAAGCATTGATTTCTGCACCCATTGTTCAGCCACCTGATTGGAATTTACCCTTTGAAATTATGTGTGATGCTAGTGATTATGCTGTAGGTCTTGTTCTAGGGCGAAGAGTTGATAAGAAATTAAATGTTATTCAATATGCTAGTAAAACTCTAGACAATGCCCAAAGAAATTATGCTACTACTGAAAAAGAATTCTTTGCAGTTGTATTTGCTTGTGATAAGTTCAGACCTTATATTGTCGATTCTAAAGTAACTATTCACACTGATAATGCTGCTATTAAATACCTTATGGAAAATAAAGATGCTACACCTAGACTTATTAGATGGGTTCTCTTGCTACAAGAATTTGATTTGCATATTATTGATAGAAAGGGAGCTGAGAACCCCATTGCAGACAACTTTTCTAGATTAGAAAATGTTCTTGATGACCCATTACCTATTAATGATAGCTTTCCTGATGAACAATTAAATGTCATAAATGCTTCTCGAGCTGCTCCATTGTATGCTGATTATGCTAATTATGTTGTTGCTAATTTATACCACCTAGTTTCACATACCAGCAAAATAAAAAGTTCTTCTATTATTTGAGACATTACTTTTGGGATGACCCACATCTTTATAAAGGAGTAGATGGTATTATTAGACGTTGTGTACCTGAGCATGAACAGGAACATATCCTACGCAAGTGTCACTCCGAGGCTTATGAGGGACACCATGCTGGAGATAGAACTACACATAAGGTATTGCAATCTGGTTTTTATTGGCCTACTCTCTTCAAGGATGCCCATAAGTTTGTCTTGTATTGTGATGAATGCCAAAGAATTGGTAATATTAGTAGACGTCAAGAAATGCCTATGAAATATTCACTTGTTATTGAACCATTTGATGTTTGGTGCTTTGATTATATGGGACCTTTTCCTTCCTCTAATGGGTATACACATATTTTAGTTGCTGTTGATTATGTTACTAAGTGGGTGGAAGCTATTCCAACTAGTACTGCTGATCATAACACCTCTATTAAGATGCTTAAAGAAATTATTTTCCCGAGGTTTGGAGTCCCTAGATATTTAATGACTAATGGTGGTTCACATTTTATTCATGGTGCCTTTCGTAAAATGCTTGCTAAGTATGATGTTAATCATAGAATTGCATCTCCATATCACCCACAGTCTAGTGTCAAGTAGAATTCAGTAACAAAGAGCTCAAATTAATTTTGCAAAAGACTGTTAATAGATCTAGTAAGAATTGGTCCAAGAAACTTGATGATGCATTATGGGCCTATAGAACTGCATATAATAATCCTATGGGTATGTCTCCATATAAAATGATTTATGGTAAAGCATGTCACTTACCTCTTGAACTAGAACATAAGGCATATTGGGCCATTAAAGAGCTCAATTATGATTTCAAACTTGCCGGTGAGAAGAGGTTATTTGACATTAGCTCACTTGATGAATGGAGAACCCAGGCTTATGAAAATGCCAAGCTGTTTAAGGAAAAAGTTAAAAGATGGCATGCTAAACGGATACAACAGCGTGAGTTCAATGTAGGTGATTATGTATTGCTATACAACTCTTGTTTAAGATTTTTTGCAGGCAAACTTCTCTCTAAATGGGAAGGTCCTTACGTTATCGAGGAGGTCTATCATTCCGGTGCCATAAAAATCAACAACTTCGAAGGCACAAATCCGAGGGTGGTGAATGGTCAAAGAATCAAACATTATATCTCAGGTAATCCCATAAATGTTGAAACCAATATTATTGAAACCGTAACCCCGGAGGAATACATAAGGGACACTTTCTAGAATGTTTCAGATTCCGAAAAGGAATAGGTATGTTTTACGGTAAGTAAACTGACTCCAAAACAGTTCTAATGGCAATTTTTCTCCATTTTGGAATATTTAAAAACATAGGAAAATTAGAAGCAGACCGGAAAGGACACGTGGATTCCACGAGGGTGGAGGGTGCACCCTACCCCCCTGGGCGCACCCCCTGCCTCGTGCGCACCTCGTGTGCTCTTCGGACTTTGTTTTCTTGAACGATACTTCTTTTGGTCGGTAAAAATTCATTATATAATTTCTCGAAGGTTTTGACCACCGTATCACACAAATATCTCATGTCTTTGTTTCGAGCTATTTCCACCATAGATTAGTGCAAGATGTCTTCTCAAGAGTCAGTCAGGGAGAGTCGGGTGTCTCATCCGATACCAGGTCCAGGGGGAAACAACGATGCCTATCACTTTGGGCCCTCAACGGAGGAAGATATGGAAGCTGACTTGAAAAGGATAGATGCCATGGAGGAGGATCAAGAAGTTACTTCTCGTTTTCGGGCAGGATTCACGATGGGGGAACCACAGAGCTCAGCTATTCAAAACTCGGTTATCCCTTCCAATGCTAGATTTCTTTATTATGAAAATATGAAAAAGAGTGTTACTTGTTCAACCACAACTATGCAACATCCTTGGGTGAAAGGAGCTTTAGCCATCACTGGCAAGCTCCGTAAGGAAATAATGAACCTCAAGCAGCAAGTCAATAAGCTCGAGGAAGAGAATCGTATCCCGAGGGGCATCATCGCCAAGAATATCACATCACCACCCCCAAAGAAGGAGACATAATCACATGGGTATGGGCACTCCCCTTGGCAACTGCCATGCTTGGGGGAGTGCCCTGGTATCGTATCACCATCACTTTTATCTTTACTGTTTTTCTTAGTTCGATCCTTTTAGTAATGTCTTGATCTAGTAGAATAAAGTTTTAGTATGATCTAGTTGTCAGTTTTGCTTTATGATCCCTCTATGTAATCGAGTTCGTGAGCTATATAATAAAGATTAGTGTTGAGTCAAGGGCTTGATGATTTTCTATGATCTTGAGGGAATAAAATAAAGAGAAGAAATAAAAAAGAAATAAAGAGATCATATGGATCTTATGGAGAGTAATGACTTCACATATAAAGAGTATGGTGAATAAAAGTTGTTTAGAGTTGACAAACATAGTTTTGGTCATCGTTGCAATTAATAGGAAGTAATAAAGAAAGAGAGGTTCACATATAAATATACTATCTTGGACATCTTTTATGATTGTGAGCACTCATTAAAGTATGACATGCTAAGTGTTGGTGTTGGACAAGGAAGACAACGTAATGAGTTATGTTTTCTTTTATCTAAGATAAATTATATTGTCATGGATCATCCAACATGTTGAGCTTGCCTTTCCCTCTCATGCTATCCAATTTCTTTGCACCAAGTAGAGATACTACTTGTGCTTCCAAATATCCCTAAACCCGTTTTTGCCATGAGAGTCCACCATACTTACCAATGGATTGAGTATGATCCTTCAAGTAAGTTGTCATCGGTGCAAGCAATAAAAATTGCTCTCTAAATACTTAATAGTGCGGAGAAAATAAGCTTTATACGATCTTGTGATATGGAAGAAATAAAAGCGACGGACTGCATTATAAAGGTCCATATCACAAGTGGCAATATAAAGTGACGTTCTTTTGCATTAAGATTTTGTGCATCCAACCATAAAAGCGCATGACAACCTATGCTTCCCTCTGCGAAGGGCCTATCTTTTACTTTTATCTTCTACCTTACATAAGAGTCATGGTGATCTTCACCTTTCCTTTTTACATTTTATCCTTTGGCAAGCACAATATGTTGGAAAGATCCTGAAATATATATAGCTAATTGGATGTGAGTCTTCATGAACTATTATTGTTGACATTACCCTTGAGGTAAAACATTGGGAGGAAAAACTATAAGCCCCTATCTTTCTCTGGGTCCGATTAAGGCTTCATACCCATAAATATTGTGTGAGTGTTAGCAATTGTGAAACACTAAAAGACGGTTGAGTCTGTGGAGTTGCTGAAAAGCTCTTATATTGACTCTTTCCTATGTTATGATAAATTGCAATTGCCTCAATGACTGAGATTATAGTTTGTTGGTTCTCAATGAAGTTTATGGTTCATACTTGAATTTGTGATTGAATTGTTACTTTAGCATAAGAGATCATATGACAAAATATATAGATGTTGCTGTTCTAAGAATGATCATGATGCCCTCATGTCCGTATTTTATTTTTATCGACACATCTATCTCTTAACATGTGGACATATTTTTCGATTTCAGCTTTCGCTTGAGGACAAGCAAGGTCTAAGCTTGGGGGAGTCGATACGTCCATTTTGCATCATGCTTTTATATCGATATTTATTGCATTGTGGGCTGTTATTATACATTATGTCACAATACTTATGCCTATTCTCTCTTATTTTACAAGGTTTACATGAAGAGGGAGAATGCCGGCAGCTGGGATTCTGGGTTGGAAAAGGAGAAAATATTAGAGACCTATTCTGCACAGCTCCAAAAGTCCTGAAACTTCACGGAAGCTATTTCGAGAATATATAAAAAATACTGAGCGCAAGAAGTTCCAGAGGGGGGCCACACCCTGGACACGAGGGTGGGGGCGTGCCCTATCCCCCTGGGCGCGCCCCCTTGCTTCGTGGGGCCCCTAGTGGCCCTCCGATGCCCATCTTCTGCTATATGGAGTCTTTCATTGAGAAAAAAAATCATAAGCAAACTTTCGGGAGGAGACTTCGCCGCCACGAGGCGGAACCTTGGCGGAACCAATCTAGGGCTCTGGCAGAGCTGTTCTATCGGGGAAACTTCCCTCCCGGAGGGGGAAATCATCACCATCGTCATCACCAACAATCCTCTCATTAGGAGGGGGTCAATCTCCATCAACATCTTCACCAGCACCATCTCATCTCAAACCCTAGTCCATCTGTTGTATCCAATCTTTGTATCCAAACCTCAGATTGGTACCTGTGGGTTGCTAGTAGTGTTGATTACTCCTTGTAGTCTTGCTAGTTGGTTTACTTGGCGGAAGATCATACGTTCAGATCCATTATGCATATTAATACCCCTCTGATTATGAACATGAATATGCTTTGTGAGTAGTTACATTTGTTCCTGAGGACATGGGAGAAGTCTTGCTATAAGTAGTCATGTGAATTTGGTATTCGTTCGATATTTTGATGAGATGTATGTTGTCATCTCTCTAGTGGTGTCATGGTGAACGTTGACACTTCACCATTGTTTGGGCCTAGAGGGAGGCATTTGGAAGTAATAAGTAGATGATGGGTTGCTAGAGTGACAGAAGCTTAAACCCTAGTTTATGCGTTGCTTCGTAAGGGGCTGATTTGGATCCATATGTTTCATGCTATGGTTAGGTTTACCTTAATACTTATGTTGTAGTTTTGGATGCTTGCAATAGGGGTTAATCATAAGTGGGATGCTTGTCCAAGTAAGGACAGTGCCCAAGCACCGGTTCACCCACATATTAGATTATCAATGTACCGAACGTGAATCATATGATCGTGATGAAAACTAGGTTGACGATAATTCCATGTGTCCTCGGGAGCGCTTTCCTTCATATAAGAGTTTGTCCAGGATTATCCTTTGCTACAAAAAGGATTGGGCCATCTTGTTGCACCTTATTTACTTTTATTACTTGCTACTTGTTACCAATTACCTTATCACAAACTATCTATTACCGATAATTTCAGTGCTTGCAGAGAATACATTGCTGAAAACTGCTTATCATTTCCTTCTGCTCCTCGTTGGGTTCGACACTTTTACTTATCGAAAGGACTACGATAGATCCCCTATACTTGTGGGTCATCAAGACTCTTTTCTGGCACCGTTACCGGGGAGTGAAGCGCCTTTGGTAAGGAAAAATTTATATAGTGTGCTGAAATTTACTGTCACTTGTTACTATGGAAAGTAATCCTTTGAGGGGCTTGTTCGGGGTATCTTCACCTCGACCAGTAGAGCAAAGAGTTGCTCCTCAACCTACTGAACCTACTGAAAATGAAAATGTTTACTTCAAAATTCCTTCGGGTATGATAGAGAAACTGCTAGCTAATCCTTTTGCAGGAGATGGAATATTGCATCCCGACTTACACTTAATCTATGTGGATGAAGTTTGTGGATTATTTAAGCTTGCAGGTATGCCCGATGATGTTATGAAGAAGAAGGTATTCCCTTTATCTTTGAAGGGAGATGCATTGACATGGTATAGGCTATGTGATGATATGGGATCATGGGACTACAAACGGTTGAAACTGGAATTCCATCAGAAGTTTTATCCTATGCATCTTGTTCATCGTGATTGTAATTATATATATAATTTTTGGCCCCGCGAAGGAGAAAGCATCGCTCAAGCTTGGGGGAGCTGTTCTACCGGGGAAACTTCCCTCTAGGAGGGGGAAATCATCACCATCATCATCACCAACGATCCTCTCATCGGGAGGGGGTCAATCTCCATCAACATCTTCACCAGCACCATCTCATCTCAAACCCTAGTTCATCTCTTGTATCCAATCTTTGTATCCAAACCTCAGATTGGTACCTGTGGGTTGCTAGTAGTGTTGATTACTCCTTGTAGTTGATGCTAGTTGGTTTACTTGGTGGAAGATCATATGTTCAGATCCATTATGCATATTAATACCCCTCTTATTATGAGCATGAATATGCTTTGTGAGTAGTTACGTTTGTTTTTGAGGACATGGGAGAAGTCTTTCTATTAGTAGTCATGTGAATTTGGTATTCGTTCGATATTTTGATGAGATGTATGTTGTCATCTCTCTAGTTGTGTCATGTGAACATCGACTACATGACACTTCACCATTGTTTGGGTCGAGGGAGGCATTGGGAAGTAATAAGTAGATGATGGTTTGCTAGAGTGACTGAAACTTAAACCCTAGTTTATGCGTTGCTTTGTAAGGGGTTGATTTGGATCCATATATATACAACTCGTCTATTCTGCTAATATTAGCAGAATAATTATTATGATAACACTTCCGCACTGCACGCTCAACACGAGGGCACTACACTTTCAGTAGCAAAGGTACTGCAATACAGAGATTAGTGAACTTCGTGTCCGAAAAAACTGCAGACAGTGTTTTTTGGTACCTTTTTCACTCTACTTTTTTAACTGTTTATTGGAATGAGGTGTGTAATATACTGTTGAAAAGCTATGTATTAGGCGCAACTTCGTCATGTTGAACACTTTTCAAGTTTCCTCGCGGTTTAAGAGCAGCTTTGAAAATGGTGTGGCACACAACGAGTGATAGCGAGAGTTTTTTCAAGTTCTTTTTTAAACCGCTCGTCGAAATGAAGCAATTTATACACCGTTGGAAATATATCGTCAAGGCGCATCTTTTTCATATCTATTTTTTTCTCTAATTCGTTACGGTTTAAGAGCAGTTTTAAATTTAGTAAATCGCGGAATTGTGTTTTTTCGATTTTTTTTGCAATTTTCGGTACTGTTTTTGCTTCAGTTTTTGAATCTTTTATCGAAACGAGACGTATGATACGCCATTGGAAATCTACGGACAAGGTGCAACTTTCATATGTTGAAATGTTTTTGAGATTCCTTATGATTTTTAGTTAATTTTGAAAATCATGCGGCTCACATTGAGAGGCAGCGGCCGTTTTTGCGCGAAATTTTTACGAACCTATGGTTGGAATAATTCAAATCATACACCGTTGGAAAGATATCGACGAGCCACAACTTTTATCATTTAGAACACTCTCTCTAATTCCTTACGGTTTAAGAGCAGTTTTGATTTTACCGAAAAGCGGACACTATTTTTTGCGAGACCAAAATCGTTGTATGTACTGCATCGGACAGAAGAATGCAGTGCTTTCAGACTAAAAACCGCACTACATCATACGGGCAAATGAACTTCTTGATTTCTTTTTGTCGGACGTAAAATTTTCTCGCACAATTTTTTGTTGTCTTTCTTTCAACTCTTTTTTGAACGACAGTGGACTACAACACTCTCAAAAGTGAACTGCAACACTACCCAAAGTGAACCTCATGAGTTTTTGTTGTCTTTTTTTTATACTTATTAATTTTTTATGCGCGTTGACCAAGCGAGTGGACCATAGTGACTGAGCGAGTCAACTACATCTACTATATAAGCGAGCTTCTTTGAGATATTTTTTCCCTGTTTTATATGTTTTTACGTGCGTTGACCAAGCGAGTGGACCACAGTGACTGAGCAAGTGAACTACATCTAATATAGAAGCGAGCTTCTTTGAGATATTATTTTTCCCTGTTTTACAAGTTTTTTACGCGCGTTGACCAAGCGAGTGGACCACTGTGACTGAGTGAGTGAACTACATCTAATATAGAAGCGAGCTTCTTTGAGATATTATGTTCCCCTATTTTACAAGTGTTTTTTTTCCTATTTTACAAGTGTTTTACAAGTGGGACAAGTGAACCACGTAGAAGTTTTATAGCAAACTACATAGGACAAATAAGTGAGTTTCAAAGCCACATCTATCAGTTTTATAGCAAACTGCATGAGACAACAAGACTCCTCACTAAATACAATGAACCACAAGACTCCTCGAAGTGGCCTTCATCAACAATTTTTTTCTCTTGAAAATGAACCATTAATGCTTGTTGAAATAAACTTCTCAACAAATATTATTTACACATAATACATCGTATCCCAACCGGATACATTTGATAGACAAAAAACCCGCAAACAACGGTCTAAATTGCATGCCCGCTTGCTTCAAGTTGCATGCCACACACACCCGCATGACACCACAGCAAATGACAATGTGCAATGCCAAGGCGTCCAAGCTACCATGTAGAAGTGAACCTCATGTCGGCGCCAGCCGAACTACACATAGGGATTTAACAAACTTCATTAGAAACTGAATTCACCCAAATCAACAACCATAATCTAAAAAAATACACACAAAATCATTTTCTCACGTGATGTGACTGAATCGCACATGCAAAATCCAGAAAAATGTGGGAAGAAACTGTTCTGAACCGCACCACACGACGAGGTGCACTGCACCATGCATCCATGGCGAACATCACTAGCACGTCACCCGCGTATGTGGCTGGCTCGGTCAGGCAGTACGGAACACGCACACCAACCATCCTCCATGACTTGCATCGCTTCCATCATGCGCCCGTAAGGAGACCAGGCGCTCGAGCTCGTCCCACGGTGCTTAGACCAGTAGCAGCCCCGCGAGGAGCGTGCCCGTCTGTGGAATAGAGAGGGTAGGGAAGGGAGGGGATTCGCGGCGGCCGTGGATGAACCACACGAAGGCGAACAACGTATTGCTTGTAGGATCCGGCAGCACTTCACATCCAAAACAACAAAAAAGAAGAAAGAAGCCCTTTTCTGTACTGCACGGGTGGTTGTCGCCGCCATTACAGGCGTAGAGGAGGAAACGGAAGCCATGGACACCGGATCTGGAGGATGGAAGCCTTGGCCAGGGACCGAGCTGCATGGGGGGAGGGGGTGAGGTGCACAGGGGCGGCGATCGAGCTGCACGAGGTGGGGCGATGGCCGAGCAGCACAGATGGCGCCATGGACGGGGACCTCAACGAGGTGGAGAAAGCTTGTTCTTGGCTCGATCTGAACCAGGGAGGAGGAGAAGGTGGGGCGGCCCCATGTGACGGAGGGAGAGGAGGCAGCTCGCGCAAGGCCCTGCGGGCTACGAACCGACGATGGCGGGTTGTGTGGGGCCACAGTTGTCCGGATCCGGCGATGGCTGGCCTCGCGGCGGCTCGTGGTACCCGGGCTCGTTGCGGTGTGGCCGACAACTGGATCCAGTGGCGAGGGAGCATGGTGTCTTGGTCCAGGGCAAGGCGGCGGCGCCCCGTGTCGGAGGAAGGTGGAGGGGATCGTTGGGGCGGGTCTACTGCTGGCGGCGGTGGTGGAGTGAGGGGGAGGAAGGTGCAGGTGAAGAAGGTAGGGGTGCAATGTTGGTTGGGGAGGGCCGGATCCCATCGCTGGCTCACTGGAGGTGGAGTGGCGGGGTGGTTGTAACGCCTTCGATGCGGCTATATCTCCTACGTGTCAAAGCACGACTTAGAGGCATAACCGCATTGAAAGCAATGTCGCCAGTATGGTAATCTTCACAACGATCGATGTAAATATATAAAAGGGGAAAGGATACATAGTTGGCTTACACTCGCCACATCACACAAATACATGAATAACATTACAATCATCCAATACACTCATGGTCCGACTACGGTACCAAAATAAAAGATCAACCCCAACATGCGACACGGTCCCCGATCGCCCCAACTGGGCACCACTACTGATCATCTGGGAAAGACACATAGTAACGGCGAGAGTCTTCGTCGAACTCCCACTTGAGCTCAAGCGCATCGTCGGGAACGGTGTCATCGGTTCCTGCATCTGGTTTGGAAGTAAACTGTGAGTCACGGGGACTCAGCAATCTCGCACCCTCGCGATCAAGACTATTTAAGCTTATAGGTAAGGCAAGGTAATATGTGGAGCTGCGGCAAGCGACTAGCATATATGGCGGCTAACCTATTCGCAAAAGAGAGCGAGAAGAGAAGGCAAAGCACGAACGAAGAACTATGATCAAGAAGTGATCCTATAGCAACCTACATCAAGCATTACTCCAACACCGTGTTCACTTCCCGGACTCCGCCGAGAAGAGACCATCACGGTTACACACGCGGTTGATTCATTTTAATTAAGTTAAGTATTCATGTTATCTACAACCGGACATTAACAAATTCCCATCTACCCATAACCGCGGGAACGGCTTTCGAAAGTTCAAATCCCTGCAGGGGTGTCCCAACTTAGCCCATCACAAGCTCTCATGGTCAACGAAGGATATTCCTTCTCTTGAGACATTCTGATCAAACTCGGCATCCCGGTTTTACAAGACATCCTCGACAATGGTAAAAACGAGTCCAGCAACACCGCCCGAATGTGCCGACAAATCCCGATAGGACCTGCACATATCTCGTTCTCAGGTCACACTCAGATTGTCCAAACTTCCGGTAGGCTAGCCCAGAGTTGCCCCTGGTGGCCACCGGCGGCTGACGAGGTGGACCAACACTCAGAGGAGCACTGTCCCGGGGGGTTTAAATAAAGATGACCCTCAGGCTCCGGAAACCCAAAGGAAAGAAGGCTAGGTGGAAAATGGTAAAACCAAGGTTGGGCATTGCTAGAGGATTTCTATTCAAGGCGAACTGTCAAGGGGTTCCCATTATAACCCAACCGCGTAAGGAACGCAAAATCCGGGAACATAACACCGATATGACGGAAACTAGAGCGGCAAGAGTGGAACAAAACACTAGGCAAAAGGCCGAGCCTTCCACCCTTTACCAAGTATATAGGTGCATTAATATAACAAGATAATATGGTGATATCCCAACAATAAACAATGTTCCAACAAGGAACGATCTCCAATCTTCACCTGCAACTAGCAATGCTATAAGAGGGGCTGAGCAAAGCGGTTACATAGCCAATCAACGGTTTGCTAGGACATGGTGGGTTAGAGGTTTGACATGGAAATTTGGGAGGCATGATAAGTAAGTGGTAGGCATCGTAGCATAGCAAAAGAGCGAGCATCTAGCAAGCAAAGATAGAAGTGATTTCGAGGGTATGATCATCTTGCCTGCAAAGTTGTCAGCGTTGACTTGATCCTCGTAAGCAAGCTCAACGGGCTCCTCGTTAGCGAACTCTTCTCCTGGCTCTACCCAAACAAGACAAACAAGCAAAAGGAACACAATCAACCACGTGCAATGCTCGAACAACATGATGCAAACATGGTATGCTATGCGGGATGCGATATGTGATGCATATGCAAGTTTTGACAAGGAATGGTTGAACCTGGCCTCAACTTGGAAATCCAAGAGTGCCACTGGAAAGGTGAGGTGATTTCGGTTGAAATCGATATAAATATCACCGGAATCGGATGCACGGTTTGGAAATGGCAAGCAAAACAAATATGGCACCGGTCTGCGATAATCAGCAAGTAGCCATCTAAAAGCATCAAGATAATTATGCTACAGCACTCAAACATGACAACAAAATACATGCAGGGATCCACTCATGATTCTTGACAAAAGATGAACACTGAGCTACGGCCAATTCATCATTTAACAGGTTCAAACAAGCATGGCAAAAGTGCAAATGATAACAGGTTTCAGACTTAGTGAAATTAAAACAAGTCTGGAATTTAACATCAAGTAGCACACTTTAGAGCATGAAAACTACATGCTAAGGGAACATGACATGGCAAATAAAGGCATGTAATTAAGCTACTCAAAGCACTTAACAAAAGTCCCTTAGTGACCTTGAGCCAAAAGGGATCAGAAAATACAATTGCAAGCATGTGAACATGGCAAAAACATAATCAGATTACAGACTTAGTGAAAAACTGGAGCATGCAAATCAGTTAACAAGTAGGCATGTTCACGAGCTCGATTTACTCACTACAGAGCATGGCATGACAAAATAAGCATACACCCATCAAATTAAATGGCATAGAAGCTAGACATGGCAAGAAAAATATCATAGCATGCACGGATCAATAGCAACATCCTCGGCAAAATCGCTAACAAGTCAACAATCTGCTAGGATTCACGAAATAGCAAAAGTAGAGCTCGATTGACTCAAGCTAGGGTGCTCCATAAATGCAAATAAAGACATGGATGTATATAGCACCACAATGTTATCAAAACATCCTTACTGATCATCCTCAAAAGAGGCACGGATCACTAGGAAACAACATGAACATATGGCATAATGACAAAATCAGGCCAAGGACTTAGAGAAATTCTAAGTCCCCGAAATCAGCATTGCCGAATACGCTACTTTGCAAGCTTGTGCTAGTCACCAGACATATCACAAAAATACATGGTAAGCACCTCTGTAAAGATGGCATGGCATATAACAAAACTCATGTAGAGCTCAGGAGCATATCATGCACACATTAATCATGGCAAAAATGACAAATATCTATTTGATGAAACAGATCTGGCAATTTTATCACATAACCCTCTTCCAACAGCATCTCGGGTATCAAGATGAGCTCAAATGAAAACGATGCAATGAGATGAAATGATGTACTCTTTTATACGAACATTTTGATATGCTACACGCGTAAATCGGAGATACGGATGCAGAGATACGACATGCCAAAGTTTGCAAAATAATTAGGGTTTGAGGGCAAAAGTCAACCGAGTCTCCAGATCCAGATCTGGCCGGGCGCGGATCCCGAGGTTCACCGGAGTACACTGTTCACCGGAGAGAAGAGGGAGGCGGCCGGAGGTGAGGGAGCTCACCGGAGCAGTGGAAGGAACTCGCCGGCCTTGCGGGCGAGGACGATGGCGGCGGTGGCGGCGCCGGCCTCGGGCGGCACGGCGGAGGCGAGCGCCGGCGGTGGAGGAGGCGGCGGCCGCGGTCGTAGACGCCAGCGATGGCGCGCGGTAGCTCCGGGCGGCCGGTCGCGGGGAAGAAGAACGGCGGGCGCGGGCGACTGGCTTCGGGCGAGGGATGGCGGCGGTGGGCGCGCGCGCGCCGAGAGGGCCCTCCCTGGGCTCTCTGGGCCGGCGATGTGGGCCGGCGCACGGGCGAGTCGCGACGCGGAACGTGGCGGCGGGGAGGCAGATCGGACGTGTCCGGCCGGAATCGGACACGTCCGGCGCGGCGCGAGGAAAAAACCTAGGGTTTGGAAGGAGGGGATCCGGGATTTTTCGTGGGGGATCTATTTATTGGCATAGAGGGAGCTAGGAAGCTCCAAATGGAGTGCGGTTCTCGGCCACGCGATCGTGATCGAACGCTCTAGGTGATGGAAGGGTCTTTGGTGGGTTTTGGGCCAAATTGGAAGGGTGATGGGCTGCAACACGAACGAGGCCTTCTCGGTCCCTCAGTTGACCGTTGGAGTATCAAACGAAGTCCAAATGGCACGAAAGTTGACAGGCGGTCTACCGGTAGTAAACCAAGGCCGCTTGACAAGTCTCAGTCCAATCCGGAAATGTTTAACCCCCACACACGAAAATAGGTAGAAAGGAGCACCGGAGGAGATAGGAGCGCCGGAATGCAAAACGGACAACGGGGAAAATGCTCGGATGCATGAGACAAACACATATGCAAATGCAATGCACATGATGACATGATATGAGATGCATGACAAAGGCAACAACAAACGGAGACAAAAACCCGAACCCGAGGAAATAACATAACTTAGCGCCGGAAACGGCAAGAGTTGGGATACATATAAGGTAAATTACATCAGGGGTGTTACAACACTCCACCACTACGAAAGGATCTCGTCCCGAGATCTAGGACTGGAAAAACGCCGGGTACCCAGAACGGAGGTGATCCTCGTGTTCCCAGGTGGCTTCACGGTCGGAATGGTGTGACCACTTGACTTTGAGGAATTTGATTGACTTATTGCGAGTATTGCATTCAGTTTCTTCAAGAATGGCAACGGGGTGCTCATGATAAGAAAGGTCTTCTTGGACATCAATGTCTTTGAAGTTGACGGTGTGGTCAGGGGTCTTGAAGCACTTGCAGAGCTGAGAGACATGGAACACGTCGTGCACATTTGCAAAGTTGGAGGGAAGCTCGAGTTGATAGGCGAGATCGCCTCTCTTGCTGACGATCTTGAAAGGACCCACGTATCTAGGGGCAAGCTTCCCTTTGATACCGAAGCGACGAGTACCTTTCATTGGAGAGACGCGGAGGTAAACATGGTCTCCGATCTCGAAAGACAAATCACGATGCTTACTATCATAGTAGCTCTTCTGGCACGATTGCGCTTCTTTGAGGTTATCACAAATGACTTTGCACATCTCCTCTGCCTCTGTGATCAAGTCATTTCCAAGAAGTTGACGTTCACCGGTCTCTGACCAGTTAAGAGGAGTACGACACTTCCTGCCATAGAGAATTTCAAATGGGGACTTGCCCGAACTCGCTTGAAAGTTGTTGTTGTAGGAAAACTCGGCATATGGAAGACAATCTTCCCACTTCATACCGAAGGAGATAACGCAAGCCCTGAGCATATCTTCGAGAATCCGATTGACACGCTCGACTTGACCGCTAGTTTGAGGATGAAAAGTTGTGCTGAAAAGGATGTTGGTGCCCATGGCCTTCTGAAAAGAATCCCAAAACTTGGAGGTAAAGATGCTGCCACGTTCTGAAGAGATCAACTGTGGAATGTTGTGCAGAGAGACAATCCGAGAGGTATAAAGCTCTGCCAATTGAGCTGCAGTGATAGACTCTTCGATGGGCAAAAAGTGAGCCACTTTAGTGAGTTTGTCGATGACAACGAATATAGCATCATTGCCACGCTTGGACTTTGGAAACCCAGTCACGAAGTCCATCTCAATGTGGTCAAACTTCCATTCTAGAATGGCAAGAGGTTGGAGGAGACCAGCTGGTCGTTGGTGTTCTGCCTTCACTCTTCTGCAGACATCACATTCATTCACGAACTGAGCAATCTCGCGCTTCATTCGAGTCCACCAATAAGCCTGCCTGAGGTCCTGGTACATCTTCGTACTCCCAGGGTGGATGGAGAGGAGTGAATTGTGAGCCTCGTTCATAATGACTTTACGAAGGTCACCTTTAGGCACAACAATGCGATCCTCGAAGAAGAGAGTATCCTTGTCATCAAGGCGATAGCACTTGTACTTGGGTTGACTCTTGGCAATCCCAATCTTCACCTTCTTCACCATAGTATCAAGAAGTTGAGCCTCGCGAATCTGATCTTCCAAAGTAGGAGAGACTTGAAGGTTGGCGAGGAAACCTTGAGGGACAACTTGCAGATTGAGTTTGCGGAAAGCTTCACAAAGCTCGGGTTGGTAGGGCTTGAGAATCAGACTGTTGCAGTAAGCCTTCCTGCTCAATGCGTCAGCAATCACATTGGCCTTGCCTGGAGTATATTCGATACTCGGATTATACTCTTGAATCATTTCGACCCAACGAGTCTGCCTGAGGTTGAGATTAGGCTGAGTGAAGATGTACTTGAGACTCTTATGGTCAGTGAAGATGTCCACTTTTCTTCCCAATAAGAGATGTCTCCAAGTCAAAAGAGCATGCACAACTGCCGCCAACTCAAGGTCATGAGTGGGGTAGTTCTTCTCGTTGGGCTTCAACTGGCGAGAGGTATAAGCCACAACTTTCTTCTCTTGCATCAACACTGCACCAAGACCTTGAAGAGAGGCATCACAGAAGACCTCGAACGGTTTGGATTCATCAGGAGGAGTCAGAACTGGAGCAGTGACTAATTTCTCTTTCAAAGTGTTGAAAGCGATGTCACATTCAGGAGACCAAACGTACTTGACGTGCTTATGGAGAAGGTTGGAAAGCGGCTTCACGATCTTTGAAAAGTTCTCAACGAACCTTCGACAGTAGCTTGCGAGACCAAGGAAGCTGCTGAGTTGCTTCACGTTCTGAGGTGGTTACCAATTCACAATTGCAGACACGTTCTCAGGATTCACTGCTATGCCCTTGGCAGAGATGATATGCCCAAGATAGAGAACCTCATCGAGCCAAAACTCGCACTTTGAGAACTTTGCATAGAACTGATGTTCTCTGAGCTTATCGAGCACCAAACGTAAGTGCTTGGCATGATCTTCCTTGTTCTTCGAAAAGACCAGAATGTCATCGAGGTAGACCAAGACGAAGTCATTTGTGTAGGGGTTGAAGATGAAGTTCATCATGCGAGAGAAAGTCGGAGGAGCATTGACGAGGCCAAAAGACATGACAGTGTATTCATATGAACCATTGCTTGTTCTAAAAGCCGTCTTGGGAATATCTTGCTCACGGATTCGAATCTGGTGATAGCCCATACGGAGATCAAGCTTGGAGAATACTTGAGCACCTTTGAGTTGTTCAAACAGCTCGTTGATGTTGGGAAGTGGGTACTTGTTCTTTATAGTCTTCTTGTTCAATGGACGGTAGTCAACACAAAGTCGGTCCGTTCCATCCTTCTTCTTCACAAAAAGAACTCCACAACCCCACGGAGAAGAACTAGGTCAGATGAGACCCATTCGCTCTTGAATATCGAGTTGCTTCTTCAGCTCCTTCAACTCTTCAGGTCCAAGCTTGTGAGGACGTTTGCAAACAGGTTCTGTGCCAGGCTCAAGATCAATGACGAATTCAACTGGCCGGTGCGGAGGCATTCCTGGAAGCTCTTCTAGAAAGATGTCTTGATATTCGCAGATGACTGGAATTTGAGAGATGGCATCCAGTTCACCGTTCTCATTGAGAGAAAACAGACGGATGGTATTATCCCGAGCGGCAAAGACAATACATCCTCAGACGAATGAGTCAATTGAATCTGCCTGGCTGCACAATCAAGCTGAGCCTTGTGCTTAGAAAGCCAGTCCATTCCAAGAATAAGATCAATATCCGAGTTACCAAGGACCATGGAGAAGCCAGAAACTTGAAATCACCCATCATGATAGAAACATCCGGAATCTCGTAGTTTGCAAGCAAACATTTACCCGGTGAGACAACTGCTAACGGTTTATGCAAAACTTGAGAAGACAACTCATGCTTAGATGCAAAAGGTCTCGAGATGAAACAATGCGATGCACCAGTGTCAAAAAGTACTTTTGCAGGAACATTGTTAACAGGAAGGTTACCCATGATGACATCTGACGAGTCCTCTGCCTGAGCTGCATTCATCAAGTTGACCTTGGCATGCTTGGGGTTATGCTTGACCACAGCTGTACTTGCCGATCTCACATGAGGAGGAGGAGGGAGACGCCTCTGATTGAAACATTTGTTGGAATAGTGACCCTTCTTTTGGCACTTGTTGCACGTGACCTCTAAAAGCGGACGGTGATACGGAGCACTCAATCTTGGAGCTTGAGACGAAGTCTTGTTCTGAAAGCCAGGGTTGGGTGGGTGGGAAGATCCACTGCCACCTTTGCTCTTCTACTGATAAGGCTGGCGGAACGGAGGAGGAGGAAGCCAATACTTCTGCTGCTTAGCCACTTGAGTTGAGGAAGAAGGTGTAGCATCTCTGACTCGCTTCCTGGAAGGATCGCACTTCAGTTGAGCAGTCTCTTGCTTCATTGCCATGTTGTAAAACTCATCGTACCTCTTGGGCTCAAAGAGAACGAGAGCTAGTTGGATTTCTTCTCTGAGACCACCCCTGAACTGGTATATCATGCTCTTCTCGTCAGGGACGTCTTGCTTAGCAAAATGGGCGAGCTTCTGAAACATCTTGTTGTACTCGTAAACAGACATAGAGCCTTGCTTCAGGTTGCGGAATTCCTCACGCTTGCTTTCAACCACGCTCTAAGGAATATGATGAGCTTCGAAGTCTTGATGGAATTCATCCCAGGTAATCACACGGCCTCCTCTGGAATCTTTGTACTGCTGAAACCATTCTACAGCTTGGTCTTTGAGTTGGAAGGAAGCGAACTTGACAAAGTCCTCAGGCCTGACGTTATTGCACTCGAAATGCTTGCATATGTCCACGAGCCAATCATCAGCGTATGTTGCCTCAACACAATTGCTGAAGGTCTTTGGCTGGTTAGCAAGAAACTGGTTGAGTGTAGCAAAGTGATTCTGATTGTTGCCTTGACCCTGGTTCCCTTGATTGTGCTCTTGAAGAAGTTGCATGATCAGCTACGTGTTTGCATTGGTAGCGGCCATCATAGCTTGCCATGCCTCCGGAGGTGGAGGTGGTGGTGGCAGATCAGGATTCGGAGTCGTGCGTGTTGGAGGAGCCATCCTGAATAGGTTGACATCCGTTAGCACATTGACAGACAAATATTGAAACTGAATCAAACGGGTTGAAATTGCAACATATAGTCTTCACATCCGAACAAAATGAACGAATGCATTCCAATCGAAATGGTCACATATCCATAAATTGAGAAGCCACTTAGAATTGAGGTAGAAGAATAAAACCAACAAGGTACGTGTCGGTGTACTAGAATAGGGGTACCCTAGTACCCTGAACTTGTGCACGGGCAGTTGCAGCACCCCGCGGGAAGGCTTGCCGGGCAAGCGCCAAGATCCTCCGTGGTTCCCTTGAAGCCATTCAAGAACAAAGTATTTAAGCTCAGGAGACAAGGCCCCGGCAAGAGGAGCTTGCCGGGAAGGCCAACCAAGGCACTTCAAGGAACTTGCCGCGACGCGCCACGCGCTCCGGCAAGGCAACAAGGACCCGGCAAGAGGAGCTTGCCGGGAAGACCAACCAAGGTACCTCGAGGCCCGGTGAGCGACAAGCTTCCAGGCCCGACAAGATAAAAGCAGAGGCAAGGCGCTTGCCGCGGCAGGCGGCCACTCTGTGCCCACGCTCCAGCGCATCCACCAACGTGTCGCTCTGGGGGCCTCTCCAGGCGCGCGTGGCGGAAGGCTGTGCAGCCAGCGGTGTGTAGTGGCATGCGAAGCTGACAAGATCGCCATCGTGGCGAACGGTGGCGCCCCTAATGGTCCTTTTCTGCACTGTTTGGGCGACCCAGACGGGCATTTAATGCCCTTGTCCCCTGCCGTCAGGGTTAGGTAGGGTGCACTGTACAAGTAACTGTACCAACCACCTCACTTTTTACATTTGTACCCTTCTCTGCGTTGCCACCTGTCGGTGACCCCTTTAGCGTATAAAAGGAGGCCCATGCGCAACGTAGAGGGGGTTCCGCGGAGGTTCGGTTTGTTTCGACTCATTCAGAACCCAGAAAAACACTACGCTCTCTCTCTAGAGCAAGAACATAATACAACCAGACAAGCAGCAGTAGGAGTGTTATCTCTCCGGAGAGCTACGAAGCTGGGTAAACTGCTCGTGTGCTTCGCCTCGATCTGCTCTTCGTGCGACCTCCGCCCCCCGCCGAACCGAAAGGGGCCCGGTCCGCCGGCCCCATAGGTGTTCGTGGATCAGTTTCCCCGACATCTTTGGCACGCCAGGTAGGGGAAGTCGAGATTGTGTGATCCTGATCCGGCGTTCACACGAGCTAGATCTTCATTCCCTTCATCAACATGCCACCGAAGAAGAAGACTTCGGCGGCAGCCGTTCCGTCCACGTCACTTCCGCCACCGGTGGAGCAAACGGGTGGTGGAATGGATGCCGGTGGAAGAATGGACGTCGACGAGGAAGCTCATGATGCTGCCAGGTCCAAGAACAAGGCTGCACAAACCTCGGCAACTGTACATGTTCCATGCCACTCTCAGGAGGCGCAAGACCAACAGCGTCATGGCACTTGCAGTGCCATACGCATGATAGGCCAAGACCAAGCTGGTGGATCTCGGGGCACTCAAGACCAGCATGCACGCCAGCGTGCTGGCACGAGCGGGGCACGGTCGCCTGGACGGGATACTGCTCCTTCTAACACAGTTAGAAGTCCGAGCACGTCCCGCTCCTCGCGCCATCCGCCACTGCCACCCACCACTCCAGCAGAAGCTTTGGCGCGAGCTCAACTTCTCCTAGATTACCCTCCAACGTCGGACAAGATCGACGAATGGAGGGCCACCATTCAGAGTCTCATCAGCTATGCCAACGGCGACACTCCATGGCGGCCGACGTGTCGCCGCCGCGACAGGGTTGCTGGGCGCGAGCCGGTGGCGACGAAATGGGTGGAGGTGCAACTACCATGCAATCACCACCCCGAAGGCCAAGATCGCCGACTCGCCAGATCCACCTCGACAGCAACTCCACTGCATCGTTGGATCCACGAGCTCGTCGCGATCAGCGCCAAGTTCTTCATGATCGGCAACAAGAAGACGCTCGAACTCGCATCGAGCGCCGAAGAGAAGCGCGACGTCAATCCGACAAGCGCGCTGGGCCCTCTGTTGATATGCATGCCAGGGGAACCAGGCGATCTGCCGTATACGGTAGGTTGCCCTGCCTTCACTCGTGAGCCGCGGCAAGTCCAGTGGCCCAGCACGAAGAACTTCAAGCCAGACGTACCGGAGAAGTACGATGGCAAGACGCATCCGTCAGAGTTCCTCAGCATCTACACCATCGCGGTGCAGGCTGCCGGGGGACGGGATGACAAGATCCTTGCCAACTACTTCCCGCTGGTACTCAAGCCCAACGTCAGGTCCTGGCTCATGCACTTGCCGGACAACTCCATATCCTCTTGGGCTGATCTGTGCCATCAGTTTGTCGGTGCCTTCACAGGCGGACACAAGCCTCATGGCCAGGAGAGTGATCTTCATCTGCTCGCCCAGAAGGAAGGAGAGCCCCTGTGCAAGTACATTCAGAGATTCAGAAGTGTGCAGCACAACATCCCAGACGTCCACCCTGCCGCGGTGATCAGCGCGTTCCATCAGAATGTGCGAAACCGCAGGATGCGTGAGGAAATGGCGATGTGCAAGATCAGGGACGTCAGTGAGTTATATGCACTGGCCGACAAGTGTGCACGTGCTGAGGAAGGGAGGAGACTCCCCGGAGAGAATGTAGGACCAGGAGGATCTGACAGTGAAGATGCTGCCCCGGCAAGGAAAAACCGGCGGCGGAACAACAGAAGGAGGAAAGGCAAAGAGGTGCTAGTTGTTGAGCAGTCCGGCAATGGTGGTGGCGCCAAGGAAGCCAAAGCTGGTGACTCCGGCAAGGAGGTTGCTACGGAGGTGGCGGTCGCCGACAAGCAGGACGGCACCAACAAGCAGTATTGCAAGATCCACCGCACCAAGGGCCATGATCTCCAGAACTGTAAGAAGGTTGAGCAGCTTGTTGAGCAACAGAAAGCTGAGTACGAGCGGCGCGACAAGGAGAAGGCCCAGGAAGGTGCTGGGGGATCCGACAAGAAACGTCCCGGCCGAGGAGGACGCCGCGGCAAGGCCAAGCAGTGGCAAGGAGACAGACCCCCTCGCGGCCGCGACAAGGATGAAGATGATGACGACGATGAAGACATGGATGATGAGGAGACTGATGAGCAGGAGTTCCAGAAAGCCACAGAGGTCCTGTGCGTTGACGGTGGTGCTTCTCTGCATACCTCGCACCGCCAGCTCAAGCAGTGCGTGCGGGAAGTTAATGCAGCAGAACCGCCTGTCGAGTCACGCAAGCCTCTGAAATGGTCCAGCATGCCTATCATCTTTGATATTGAGGACCACCCTGATCGCATAACTGTGGTCGGGTGCTTGTCGATGTTGGTTTCACCAACAATCCGCAACCTCAAGGTCACTAAGATGCTAGTTGACGGCGGGGCCGGCTTGAACCTGATCTCCTCCGCGGTGCTCCAGAAACTCCAGATCCCTGACAGCGAGCTCGAAGAGACCGGTACATTTCAAGGAATCAACCCGGGAAGGAGCAAGCCGAAGGGAAAGATCACGTTGCCGGTTGTTGGAAATATGCCCTAGAGGCAATAATAAAAGTGTTATTATTATATTTCCTTGTTCATGATAATAGTCTTTTATTCATGCTATAACTGTATTATCCGGAAATCGTAATACACGTGTGAATACATAGACCACAATATGTCCCTAGTGAGCCTCTAGTTGACTAGCTCGTTGTGATCAACAGATAGTCATGGTTTCCTGGCTATGGACATTGGATGTCGTTGATAACGGGATCACATCATTAGGAGAATGATGTGATGGACAAGACCCAATCCTAAGCCTAGCACAAAGATCGTGTAGTTCGTATGCTAAAGCTTTTCTAATGTCAAGTATTTTTTCCTTAGACCATGAGATTGTGCAACTCCCGGATACCGTAGGAATGCTTTGGGTGTACCAAACGTCACAACGCAACTGGGTGGCTATAAAGGTGCATTACAGGTATCTCCGAAAGTGTCTATTGGGTTGGCACGAATTGAGACTGGGATTTGTCACTCCGTGTAAACGGAGAGGTATCTCTGGGCCCACTCAGTAGGACATCATCATAATGTGCACAATGTGACCAAGAGATTGAACAAGGTATCGGTACACCGACGATCGAATCTCGGGCAAGTAAAATACCGCTAGACAAAGGGAATTGAATACGGGATTGATTAAGTCCTTGACATCGTGGTTCATCCGATGAGATCATCGTGGAACATGTGGGAGCCAACATGGGTATCCAGATCCCGCTGTTGGTTATTGACCGGAGAACGTCTCGGTCATGTCTGCATGTCTCCCGAACCCGTAGGGTCTACACACTTAAGGTTCGATGACGCTAGGGTTATAAAGGAAGTTTGTATGTGGTTACCGAATGTTGTTCGGAGTCCTCGATGAGATCCCGGACGTCACGAGGAGTTCCGGAATGGTCCGGAGGTAAAGATTTATATATGGGAAGTCCTGTTTTGGTCACCGGAAAAGTTTCGGGCGATATCGGTATTGTACCGGGACCACCGGGAGGGTCCCGGGGGTCCACCAAGTGGGGCCACCTGCCCCAGCAGGTTGCGTGGGCCAAGTGTGGGAGGGGACCAGCCCCTAGGAGGGCTGGTGCACCCCCCACAAGGGTGCAAGGCGCAAGGGAGAGTGGGAGGGGGCAAACCCTAGTCCAGATGGGCCTTAAGGCCCATATTGGTGCGCCTCCCTCTCCTCTCCCCTCTTGGCCGCCACCCCCTTTGCCATCTAGGGCTGGCCGCACCCCTTGGGGGTGGGAAACCCTAAAGGGGGCGCAGCCCCCCCTTCCCCCTATATATAGTTGAGGTTTGGGGCTGCCATAGACATGAGTTCTCTTCCTCTTGGTGCAGCCCTGCCTCTCTTCCTCCTCCTCCTCTCCCATGGTGCTTGGCGAAGCCCTGCGGGATTGCCACGCTCCTGCACCACCACCATGCCGTTGTGCTGCTGTTGGATGGAGTCTTCCTCAACCTCTCCCTCTCTCCTTGCTGGATCAAGGCATGGGAGACGTCACCGGGCTGTACGTGTGTTGAACGCGGAGGTGCCGTGCGTTCGGCACTTGATCATCGGTGATTTGAATCATGACGAGTACGACTTCATCAACCTCGTTCACTTGAACGCTTCCGCTTAGCGATCTACAAGGGTATGTAGATGCACTCTCCTTCTACTCGTAGTTGGTTTCTCCATAGATAGATCTTGGTGACACGTAGGAAAATTTTGAATTTCTGCTACGTTCCCCAACAGTGGCATCATGAGCTAGGTCTATTGTGTAGATTCTTTGCACGAGTAGAACACAAAGTAGTTGTGGGTGTTGATGTTGTTCAATATGCTTACCGTTACTAGTCCAATCTTGTTTTGACGGTATTGTGGGATGAAGCGGCCCGGACCGACCTTACACGTACTCTTACGTGAGACAGGTTCCACCGATTGACATGCACTTGGTGCATAAGGTGGCTAGCGGGTGCCAGTCTCTCCCACTTTAGTCGGAACGGATTCGATGAAAAGGGTCCTTATGAAGGGTAAATAGCAATTGGCATATCACGTTGTGGTCTTGCGTAGGTAAGAAACGTTCTTGCTAGAAACCCATAGCAGCCACGTAAAACATGCAACAACAATTAGAGGACGTCTAACTTGTTTTTGCAGGGTATGCTATGTGATGTGATATGGCCAAAAGGATGTGATGAATGATATATGTGATGTATGAGATTGATCATGTTCTTGTAATAGGATTCACGACTTGCATGTCGATGAGTATGACAACCGGCAGGAGCCATAGGAGTTGTCTTTATTTTTGTATGACCTGCGTGTCATTGAACAACGCCATGTAAATTACTTTACTTTATTGCTAAACGCGTTAGCCATAGAAGTAGAAGTAGTCGTTGGCGTGACAACTTCATGAAGACACGATGATGGAGATCATGATGATGGAGATCATGGTGTCATGCCGGTGACAAGATGATCATGGAGCCCCGAAAATGAAGATCAAAGGAGCTATATGATATTGGCCATATCATGTCACTACTCTATTTGATTGCATGTGATGTTTATCATGTTTATGCATCTTGTTTGCTTAGAACGACGGTAGTAAATAAGATGATACCTTACAAAATTTCAAGAAGTGTTCTCCCCTAACTGTGCACCGTTGCTACAGTTCGTCGCTTCTAAGCACCACGTGATGATCGGGTGTGATGGATTCTTACGTTCACATACAACGGGTGTAAGACAGTTTTACACAGCGAAAACACTTAGGGTTAACTTGACGAGCCTAGCATGTGCAGACATGGCCTCGGAACACGGAGACCGAAAGGTCGAGCATGAGTCGTATAGTAGATACGATCAACATGAAGATGTTCACCGATGATGACTAGTCCGTCTCACGTGATGATCGGACACGGCCTAGTTGACTCGGATCATGTGATCACTTAGATGACCAGAGGGATGTCTATCTAAGTGGGAGTTCATAAGATGAACTTAATTATCCTGAACATAGTCAAAAGGATTTTGCAAATTATGTCGTAGCTCGTGCTTTAGTTCCACTGTTTAGATATGTTCCTAGAGAAAATATAGTTGAAAGTTGAAAGTAGCGATTATGCGGACAGTAGAAAGCTTATGTCCTTAATGCACCGCTCAGTGTGCTGAACCCCAAACATTGTCTGTGGATGTTGCGAACGTCTGACATACACACTTTGATAACTACGTGATAGTTCAGTTAAATGGTTTAAGTAGAGGCACCAAAGACGTTTTCGAAACGTCGCGGAACATATGAGATGTTTCGAGGGCTGAAATTGGGATTTCAGGCTCGTGCCCATGTCAAGAGGTATAAGACCTCCGACAATTTTCTTAGCCTACAAACTAAGGGAGAAAAGCTCAACCGTTGAGCTTGTGCTCAGATTGTCTGAGTGCAACAATCACTTGAATCGAGTGGGAGTTGATCTTCCAAATGAGATAGTGATGTTTCTCCAAAGTCATTGCCACCAAGCTGCTAGAGCTTCGTAATGAACTATAACATATCAAGGATAGAGATGATGATCCTTGAGGTATTCGCGTTGTTTGACATCGCGAAAGTAGAAATCAAGAAGGAGCATCAATTGTTGATGGTTGATGAAACCACTAGTTTCAAGAAGGGCAAGGGAAAGAAGGGATACTTCATGAAATGGCAAATCAGCTGCTGCACCAATGAAGAAACCCGAGGTTGAACCCAAACCCGAGACTAAGTGCTTCTGTAATAAGGGGAACAACCACTGGAGCAGGATTACCCTAGATACTTGGTAGATGAGAAGGCTGGCAAGGTCGATAGAAGTATATTGGATATACATTATGTTAATGTGTACTTTACTAGTACTCCTAGTAGCACCAGGGTATTAGATACCGGTTCGGTTGCTAAGTGTTAGTAACTCGAAATAAAAGCTACGGAATAAACGGAGACTAGCTAAAGGTGAGCTGGCGATATGTGTTGGAAGTTTTTTCCAAGATAGATGTGATCAAGCATCGCACGCTCCCTCTACCATCAAGATTAGTATTAAACCTAAATGGTTTATTGAATCTCGATCGTAGTGATACACATTTTCATGCCAAAAGATATAAGATAGTAATGATAGTACCACTTACTTGTGGCACTGCCATGTAAGTCATATTGGTATAAAACGCATGAAGAAGCTCCATGTTGATGGATCTTTGGACTCACTCGTTTTTGAAAAGTTTGAGACATGCGAACCATGTCTATTGGTGTATACGCATGAAGAAACTCCATGCAGATGGATCGTTTAGACTCACTTGATTTTGAATCACTTGAGATATGCAAATCATACCACATGGACAAGATGACTGAAAAGCCTCGGTTTCAGTAAGATGGAACAAGATAGCAACTTGTTGGAAGCAACACATTTTGATGTGTGCAGTCCAATGAGTGCTGAGGCATGCAGTGAATATCGTTATGTTCTTACTTCACAGATGATTTGAGTAGATGTTGAGTATATTTACTTGATGAATCACGAGTCTGAATTATTGAAAGGTTCAAGTAATTTCAGTGTGAAGTTGGAAGATCGTCGTGATAAGAGGATAAAAATATCTATGATATGATCATAGAGATGAATATCTGAATTACGAGTTTGGCACGGAATTAAGACATTGTGGAAATTGTTTCACAACTAATACAGCCTGGAACACCATAGTGTGATGGTGTGTCTGAACATCATAACTGCACCCTATTGGGTATGATGCATACCATGGTGTCTCTTATCGAATTACCACAATTGTTCATGGGTTAGGCATTAGAGACAACCACATTCACTTTAAATAGGGCACCATGTAATTCCGATGAATAGACACCGTATGAATTATGGTTTAGAGAAACCTAAGTTGTCGTTTCTTAAAAGTTTGGGGCTGCGACGCTTATGCGAAAAAGTTTCAGCTTGATAAGCTCGAACCCAAAGCGGACAAAATGCATCTTCATAGGACACCCAAAACAGTTGGGTATACCTCCTAATTCAGATCCGAAAGCAATATGAATTGTTTCTAGAATCGGGTCCTTTCTCGAGGAAAGGTTTCTCTCAAAAGAGTTGAGTGGGAGGATGGTGGAGACTTGATGAGGTTATTGAACCATCACTTCAACCAGTGTGTAGCAGGGCACAGGAAGTTGTTCCCGTGGCACCTACACCAATTGAAGTGGAAGCTTATAATATTGATCATGAAACTTTGGATCAAGTCACTACCAAACCTCGTGGGATGACAAGGATACATACTACTTCAGAGTGGTATGTAATCCTGTCTTGGAAGTCATGTTGCTGGACAACAATGAACCTACGAGCTATGGAGAAGCGATGGTGGGACCGGATTCCGATAAATGGCTTGAGGCCATAAAATCCGAGATAGGATCCATGTATCAGAACAAAGCATGGACTTTGGTGGACTTGCCCGATGATCGGCAAGCCATTGAGATAAATGGATCTTTAAGAAGAAGACGAACGTGGACGGTAGTGTCACCGTCCATGAAGCTCGACTTGTGGCGAAGAGTTTTTTCACAAGTTCAAGGAGTTGACTACGATGAGATTTTCTCATCCGTAGCGATGCTTAAAGTCCGTCGGAATCATGTTAGCATAAGCTGCATTTATGAAATCTGGCAGATGGATGTCAAGACGAGTTTCCTTACCAGTTTTCGTAAGGAAAGATTGTATGTGATACAATCAGAAAAGTTTTGTCAATCCTAAGAATGCTAAAAGGTATGCTAGCACCAGCGATCCTTCTAAGGACTGGAGTAAGCATCTCGGAGTTGGAATGTACACTTTGATGAGATGATCAAAGATTTTGGTGTATACAAAGTTTATGAGAAACTTGTATTTCCAAAGAAGTGAGTGGGAGCACTATAGAATTTCTGATGAGTACATGTTGTTGACATATTGTTGATCAGAAATGACGTAGAATTTCTGGAAAGCATATAGGGTTATTTTGAAAGTGTTTTTCAATGGAAAGCCTGGATTAAGCTGCTTGAGCATTGAGCATCAAGATCTATAAGGATAGATCAAAACGCTTAATGGTACTTTCAAATGAGCACATACCTTGACATGATCTTGAAGGTGTTCAAGATGGACCAGTCAAAGAAGGAGTTCTTGCCTGAGTTGTAAGGTACGAAGTTAAGACTTAAAACTCGACCACGGCATAATAGAGAGAAAGGACGAAGGTCGTCCCCTATGCTTAAGACGTAGGCTCTTCAGTATGCTATGCTGTGTACCGCACCTGAAGTGTGCCTTGCCATGAGTCAGTCAAGGGGTACAAGAGTGATCCATGAATGGATCACAGGACAGCGGTCAAAGTTATCCTTAGTAACTAGTGGACTAAGGAATTTTCTCGATTATGGAGGTGGTAAAAGAGTTCGTCGTAAAGGGTTACGTCGATGCAAGCTTAACACCTATCTGGATAGCTCTGAGTAGAGATACCGGATATGTATAATGGAGCAACAATTTAGAATAGCTCCAAGTAGAACAGTTATTTGGAATAGCTCCAAATAGAACGTGGGAGCTACATCTAGGAGATGACATAGAGATTTGTAAAGCACACATGGATCTGAAAGGTTCAGACCCGTTGACTAAAACCTCTCTCACAAGCAGAACATGACCAAACCCCAGATCTCATTGAGTCTTGATCACATAATGATGTGAACTAGTTTAGTGACACTAGTAAACTCTTTGGATGTTGGTCACATGGTGATGTGACCTGTCAGTGTTAATCACATGGTGATGTGAACTAGATTATTGACTCTAGTGCAAGTGGGAGACTGTTGGAAATATGCCCTAGAGGCAATAATAAAAGTGTTATTATTATATTTCCTTGTTCATGATAATAGTCTTTTATTCATGCTATAACTGTATTATCCGGAAATCGTAATACACGTGTGAATACATAGACCACAATATGTCCCTAGTGAGCCTCTAGTTCACTAGCTCGTTGTGATCAACAGATAGTCATGGTTTCCTGGCTATGGACATTGGATGTCGTTGATAACGGGATCACATCATTAGGAGAATGATGTGATGGACAAGACCCAATCCTAAGCCTAGCACAAAGATCGTGTAGTTCGTATGCTAAAGCTTTTCTAATGTCAAGTATTTTTTCCTTAGACCATGAGATTGTGCAACTCCCGGATACCGTAGGAATGCTTTGGGTGTACCAAACGTCACAACGTAACTGGGTGGCTATAAAGGTGCATTACAGGTATCTCCGAAAGTGTCTATTGGGTTGGCACGAATCGAGACTGGGATTTGTCACTCCGTGTAAACGGAGAGGTATCTCTGGGCCCACTCGGTAGGACATCATCATAATGTGCACAATGTGACCAAGAGATTGAACAAGGTATCGGTATACCGACGATCGAATCTCGGGCAAGTAAAATACCGCTAGACAAAGGGAATTGAATACGGGATTGATTAAGTCCTTTACATCGTGGTTCATCCGATGAGATCATCGTGGAACATGTGGGAGCCAACATGGGTATCCAGATCCCGCTGTTGGTTATTGACCGGAGAACGTCTCGGTCATGTCTGCATGTCTCCCGAACCCGTAGGGTCTACACACTTAAGGTTCGATGACGCTAGGGTTATAAAGGAAGTTTGTATGTGGTTACTGAATGTTGTTCGGGGTCCCGGATGAGATCCCGGACGTCACGAGGAGTTCTGGAATGGTCTGGAGGTAAAGATTTATATATGGGAAGTCCTGTTTTGGTCACCGGAAAAGTTTCGGGCGATATCGGTATTGTACCGGGACCACCGGGAGGGTCCCGGGGGTCCACCAAGTGGGGCCACCTGCCCCAGCAGGTTGCGTGGGCCAAGTGTGGGAGGGGACCAGCCCCTAGGAGGGCTGGTGCGCCCCCCACAAGGGTGCAAGGAGCAAGGGAGAGTGGGAGGGGCCAAACCCTAGTCCAGATGGGCCTTAAGGCCCATATTGGTGCGCCTCCCTCTCCTCTCCCCTCTTGGCCGCCACCCCCTTTGCCATATAGGGCTGGCCGCACCCCTTGGGGGTGGGAAACCCTAAAGGGGGTGCAGCCCCCCTTCCCCCTATATATAGTTGAGGTTTGGGGCTGCCATAGACATGAGTTCTCTTCCTCTTGGTGCAGCCCTGCCTCTCTTCCTCCTCCTCCTCTCCCATGGTGCTTGGCGAAGCCCTGCGGGATTGCCACGCTCCTCCACCACCACCACGCCGTTGTGCTGCTGTTGGATGGAGTCTTCCTCAACCTCTCCCTCTCTCCTTGCTGGATCAAGGTGTGGGAGACGTCACCGGGTTGTACGTGTGTTGAACGCGGAGGTGCCGTGCGTTCGGCACTTCATCATCGGTGATTTGAATCACGACAAGTACGACTTCATCAACCTCGTTCACTTGAACGCTTCCGCTTAGCGATCTACAAGGGTATGTAGATGCACTCTCCTTCTACTCGTAGCTGGTTTCTCCATAGATAGATCTTGGTGACACGTAGGAAAATTTTGAATTTCTGCTACGTTCCCCAACACCGGTAACATTTGGCAGCGAGCTGAACTTCAGAACTGAGAGGGTCACATTTGATGTTGCTGACTTTCCATTACCTTACAATGGAATCCTTGGCCGTCCGGCACTCGCCAAGTTCATGGCAGCCTCTCACTATGCGTACAACATACTGAAAATGCCAGGCCCGATAAGTGTCATCTCTGTCCCTGGCGACAAGAAGGATGCTCTTATCAGTGCCGACAAGATCTACCAAGAAGCAGCAGCCACAGCAGAACGCAAGACACTTGCCGCTGAAGCTCCCGGGGGGAAGAAGAAGACCAAGTCCGGCAAGAGCTCTGATGCCCACTCCGGCAAGCGCACCTCTTCGGAGTGCTGCGCTACCGTCGAGGACGCACCATCGAGCTCCACCAGCAAGTGTAAGAAGGCAATGACAGCTCCACCTGAGACCAAGAAGGTGTCCGCCAAGGAGGACGGCACTGGTGGTACCTTCACCATCAGCGCCACTCTTGACCCCAAATAGGAAAGCGCGCTCGTTGCTTTCCTGCGGGCGAATGTCGACGTGTTTGCGTGGCAACCGTCTGATATCCCCGGTGTTCCCAGGAAAGTAATTGAGCACCACCTTGCCGTCTGTCCTCATGCGCAGCCCGTCAAGCAGAGAGTCAGGAAGCAGGCAGTGGAGCGCCAAGAATTCATCGCAGAAGAAATCAAGAAGTTGGAAGCAGCAGGCCTTGTCAGAGGAGTGCTCCATCCCACGTGGTTGGCCAATCCTGTTGTCGTGCGCAAGGCTAACGGGAAATGGAGGCTTTGTATTGACTTCACTGATGTTAATAAAGCTTGTCCCAAAGACCCATTTCCCTTGCCGCGTATTGACCAGATTGTTGACTCCACAGCCGGATGCGATTTGCTTTCATTTCTTGATGCATACTCAAGATACCATCAGATCTTCATGGCAGAAGAGGATGAAGAGAAAACCGCATTTATCACCCCGTGTGGCACGTACTGCTTCATACGGATGCCTTTCGGTTTGAAGAATGCTGGTTCAACAGTCGCAAGGGTAGTCCACCACGCTTTTGAGCCGCAGATGCACAGAAATGTGGAAGCCTACATGGATGACATAGTAGTCAAAAGCAAGAACAGGGCGACCCTGATTCAAGATTTAGACGAGACATTTGCAAATCTGCGCAGGATCAACCTCAAGCTTAACCCCGAGAAGTGCGTGTTTGGAGTTCCTTCCGGCAAGCTTCTCGGGTTCTTCGTGTCTCAGCGGGGAATTGAAGCCAATCCCGACAAGATCAAGGCCATTGAGCAGATCGAAGCACGAAAGCGCGTCAAGGATGTACGAAAGCTTGCCGGTTGCGTGGCTGCTCTCAGTAGGTTTATCTCTAGATCTACTAAGCGCGCCCTGCCATTTTTCAAAATTATGAAAAAGGCAGGTCCAATGAAATGGACTCCGGAGGCGGAGGCTGCGCTGCAGGACTTGAAGAGATACCTGTCCTCCACTCCAATACTTGTCGCACCTAAGCCGCAAGAGAAGTTGCTGCTGTATATAGCGGCAACCAATCAAGTGGTTAGTGCTGCGTTAGTAGCAGAAAGGGAGGCAGATGATGAGCCAGCAACCACGGCAGATGCATCCAGCGACAAGCAGGGGGCTTCGCCGACAAGCTCTGGTCCCGACAAAGATGGATCTGCGCAGGAGCATGACAAGATGCAGAAGAGAATGGTGCAGCGTCCAGTTTACTTTGTCAGTTCCCTTCTACAGGGGGCTAGATCAAGGTACTCTGGTGTGCAGAAGTTGCTTTTCGGCCTCCTTATGGCCTCGAGAAAGCTGCGCCATTACTTCCAAGCACATGAGATCACAGTCGTCACTCGCTTTCCCCTGAAGAGGATACTGCAAAATCCAGAAGCGACAGGCAGGATTGTCGAGTGGGCGCTGGAACTGTCAAGCTTTGGCCTCAAGTTTGAGAGCACTTCAACTATCCAAAGCAGAGCATTGGCAGTTCATAGCAGAGTGGACGCCAACCCCAGATGAAGAAATTCCAGAGACGAGCATCCCCGTCAAAGAGGCAAGCAAAGAGTGGCTGATGTACTTTGATGGTGCCTTCTCGCTGCAAGGCGCCGGTGCGGGCGTGCTGCTTGTCGCACCCACCGGAGAGCACCTCAAGTATGTAGTCCAGATGCACTTTCCCAAGGAGCAAGCAACCAACAATACTGCAGAGTATGAAGGATTGCTTGCCGGTCTCAGAATCGCAGCAGACCTTGGGATCAAGAAGCTCATTATCAGGGGTGACTCACAGCTTGTCGTCCGCCAAGTGAACAAGAACTACCAGAGTTCATTGATGGAAGCATATGTTGATGAAGTGAGGAAACTAGAAGAGAACTTTGACGGCCTACAGATGGAGCATATCCCAAGAGCTCAGAATGACATCGCTGATGGCCTGTCAAAGTGCGCCGCACTAAAGTTACCTGTGGAACCAGGGATCTTTGTGCTCAAGTTGACTCAAGCGTCCGTAACACCATCAACTAGACAAAGCAAGAAGAGGAAGTTGATTTATGATGACTACTTTCCGGTAGAGCTCCCCGAAGCCGCCGCCAAGAAAGTCCCCAAGATCAACACCAAGGATGCTGAGGGGCAGTCTGCTCCGGCAAGCCTTATGGTTTGTTTCGTTGAAGCAGACGCTCCCGACAAGTTTTGCTCCGGCAAGCTTGCCGGGGAACATCAAGCTCCGGCAGGGCTGCAAGTCCTTGCCGTAGAAGCGGATGTTCCCGCAGCAGCAGAAGTGCCTTTAGTCCTTGTTGTCGAGCCACAAGCTCCAGCATGGGCACAGCAAATTGTCTATTTCCTTCAGACAGGAGAACTTCCCGAAGAGCAAGAAGAAGCGGAAAGAGTAGCCTGGCAGTCAAGTATGTACCAGTTTGTCGATAGCATACTGTACAGAAGAAGACTCAACGGTGTGAAATTGAAGTGTATTTGCCGGGAAGATGGACAAAAGCTGTTGGCAGAGATACATGGAGGCATATGTGGCCACCACATTGGCGCAAGAGCACTTGCCGGCAAAGCTTTCCGGCAAGGTTTCTTTTGGCCGACAGCCCTCCAGGATGCAACTGCACAAGTAACCAAGTGTGAAGCGTGCCAGTTCCACTCCAAATAGATACACCAGCCAGCTCAAGCTCTCCAGACGATCCCTTTATCCTGGCCATTTTTGGTCTGGGGGCTCGATATCCTCGGCCCTTTCCCCCGAGCTGTCGGGGGCTTTGAGTACTTGTACGTCGCAATCGACAAGTTCACAAAGTGGCCGGAAGTGCAGCCAGTGAGGAAGGTGACAGCACAGTCAGCAGTCAAGTTCTTCAGGTCAATTGTTTGCCGTTTCGGGATCCCTAACAGGATCATCACCGACAACGGCACGCAATTCACGAGCCGCACCTTCATGCAGTACGTCCAAGACCTTGGCGCCAAGGTCTGCTTCGCTTCTGTTGCTCATCCGAGAAGCAACGGTCAAGCAGAGAGAGCAAATGCTGAAGTGCTGCGCGGGCTCAAGACCAGAACTTTCGATAGGCTGCGCAAGTGCGTAAGAAACTGGATCGGGGAGCTGCCGGTGGTTTTTTGGTCGACCAGAACTTTCGGCAGTTCTCCCCACGGAACTCGTATACGGATCGCCTCGAGTGCTTGCTTATGATGAGCTTGAGCAAGAACAGCTGCGACAAGACGACGCGCTGCTCCTTGAGGAAGATCATCTTCAGGCTGCTGTACGAGTTGCTCGATACCAGCAAGCTTTGCGCCGCTACCATAGCCGCAAAGTTAAAGCCAGAAGCTTCGAGGAAGGCGACCTTGTTCTTCGGCGCGTTCAGTCCGCCAAGAATTCCAACAAGTTGACGCCGAAGTGGGAAGGCCCTTATCGGGTGAAACGAGTCACAAGGCCCGGCGCTGTCCTCCTTGACACCGAAGATGGCATTCCGGTGAGCAACTCCTGGAACATAGAACATCTTCGTAAGTTTTTCCCGTAGGGCGCGGTTGCCGGAACCCGTTCCGGCAACCACCTTTTGTACAAGTCTTGCCGCTGTTGCATGTAATCCTTTGTACAAAGCCGGGCGCAGATCCCGTGCATAAGTAAAACATCATGTGCTCCACACAACTTGTCCATTTCATGCATTAGTTTCTTTCTTGCATGCGTTATCTGACACTTTGTGCAGCACCTACATCCGGTAAGCAGTAACGAGCCGAAGGGCTCCATATTATTATTTTCTCTTCTTTCTTCTTTTTAACCAAAGGAAAAGAAGGTTCCCTCGCGCACATGTTTGCCGGGGGGGAAGGAGAAGATTGTGGTATGGACCAGGCGTCGTTCAAGCAAAGTTTTGCCTTGCCAGGAAGCAAACGACAGAAAAGCTAAGTTGCCAAAGTTTGAGCAATCAGTTTTTAAATTTTTGAGTTATCTTCCTCGAACGACCTTGCTTTGTATGGAAAACCTGTGCACGGAGGAACCAACTCGTGGCTAGTTGCGCCCTTACTTTGTTTCGAGTCCGCTCAACAACTTAAGTGTGCTGCATCTAGTCGCGACAAGGTTTCTTGTCGGAAGCAGCGCCGCCAGCAGGCTGCTGAAGTTCCGCACTCAGCGCTCGCGGCTCGGGTGCCTGCGCCGACAAGTTCCCTAGAAGCGTAGGGTAAAAACATACAAAGGAAGGAATCTAGTAGATGAAATAACATAGCAATTGATAACAGAAATAAAGTTATATTACAAGATAACTTGTCGCAGCTCTAACAGAATGTTTTCATAACATGATTAGCAGCGACAAGGGGAAAGAAGAAATGGGCGGCCTAGTCTACGCGTCCGCCCTCGACCCTCTTGATCTCGCTCACCTTGTCCACAATGGGTGCGACAAGGGCCTTGAGTGCGTCCCGATCGGCGTCTGGCGGCAAGGACTTGAGGACGTTGGTGAAGCTGAGGCCTGGATTGCGGAAGGCCACCTTCATCAGCACCTTCTAGAGAACCCCGGCACAGATCTTGCGCGACTCGTCGGCCAGCTGCTTTGGGATCCTCTCTCGGAGCCGCTGGAGTGCCGTCTCCATGCCCTTGAAGAACAGGCTGAGCTTGGCGCTGGGTTGGAGATTCTCGTCGGAGGGATACCCAAAGTCCTCCATCCCCAGCTGCGCCAGCTCCTCGTTGATGACTGAGGCAATATTCACCAGACCCTCGGTCCAGTGCTCCACAGTGTCCCTGAACGAGTTCTGGGTAACTGTGATGCTCTCCAGCAGCGCCTTGTCAGCTTTGACCTTCTCCGACAAGGTCTTCTCCTGCTCCTTGGCGGCCTCCATCGTCTACATCAGCGTGGCCAGCTTCAACTCCAGGTCCGCATTGGAATCCTTGGCGGCGCTGAGCTCCTTGCCCCTCTCAGCGACAAGGCCTTGCAGCTCACCGTGGGCGGCAGCATCCTTCTCACGCTCACGCTTGAGCGCGGCAAGCTCCTCGCTGCTCTTCCCAATGTTGGCCTCCAGCTGCGCCACCTTCTCCTCCAGCTCTTTCTTGGCGGCCTCTGCGATCGCGGCAGCGTCCTTTGCTTCCTTGAGCACCCCGCCAAGTGCTTGCTCATGCTCGGTGAGCTCCTCCTCGTAGCTGTCGAGGTTGGCCTTCCGCTGCACCAATTCTCCTTCTCGCGCGGACTGCTTCTCGGCGGCCAGCCTTTGTTCCTCCTCAGCTTCGGCCTTCTCGAGAAGGAAGGCCGTGCGCTCCTCGTCGAGTCGCTCCCGCTCCTGTGCCAGAGACCGGAGAGCTTCTTGATTTTGGCCCCGGAGCTCCTCCGCGCGCTTCTCCATGTCAACTCCCGCCTTCGCGACAAGCGCTTCCCGGGAAGCCAGCTTGGCTTGCCGGGCGTAGTAGAGTGACAGCAGCTTCCGCAGCAGCTGCTCCTCCTCAGGCTCGCCACTGCTGCTGCTGGGCGCGTCGACCAACGACAGTCCAGCCGAGGCGAGCACCTCCCCGTCGAAAGTTTCCCCCTCGACCGGCGCCCTGGAGCTCGACGCCCAGGGTAGCTTGATGAAGATACCATCGCCGGCCTTCAAGTAGGCGCCGGGCTGGGGCTCCTCGGAGCCCAGCTCCGCGGAAGCGGTAGAGGGATCGGCGGTCGGCGTAGCGCCTGGCGCTCCTGCGGCCTCAGGGTCGTCAGTGCGATCGCCCGACCCCTCGCCGGCTTCTGCGGCGGCAGCCTTGGCGGCCTCCTCGCCGGCGGCCTCATCAGCACCGGTCCCTTCCTCGCCGGTGCCCTCTGTCTCCATTGGCTCCGCTGCAGATGGGTCTGAAGAACGAAGAAGGGAGAAAAATCAATCAAAAATCCAAGAGAAGAAAATCAGAAGAAGAAGAACCCAAGGGAAAGTTTTTGGACAAGTGAATTACCTGTGCCAAGATCTGCAGTTGCGGTCTCGGCCGCCGCAGGATCGACGGTGCTGCCCCTTGCCGGAGAGTTCTCCCTTGCCGGAGAGCGCTCCCTTACCGGGAACCCCTCCCTTGGCGGCGTAGTCAAAGCAGATGGCACTTCGGGACCAGCTTCCGGGCGCTCCTGATGTGGCTGCTCTGCTCCTACACAAGTCAACAAGGAAGATATCAACAAAGGAAAAAGCACTCATGCGCGCCCGACAACAGAAAGCTAACTATGAACTTACGCTGGGGGCTGCTTTGAGGAGTGATTGCTGGGTCCGTCAAGGTGGTCTCGGACCCACCTCCTGCTGACACGGTGGGATCATCCTCGATGACAATCACCGCGGCCTTGGCCCTCTTCGCCGCTCTCTGGGCCAGCGTCCTGAAAAGAAAGGAGTCCAGATTGAAGCAAGTCAGATACAAGATAAAAACAGCAAGATTGAAGAACTACAAGAGCACCAAGGAGACTTACTCTTCTTGCTCCTCGTCGGAGCTGAGCGCGGAAAGATCGAAGTCCGGCTCCCCTCTGGTGCGGCGAGGCGGAGGAGTAGGATCCCTTGCCCGCTTGGCGGGGGCGGTGGCGGTGGCCCGGGAAGATCCCGCTCCAGTTGCCGCTGCTGTGTAAGGCGCTCCCGCGGCAACATTGCTTGCCGCGGTAGAGCGTGTCGCACGGCTTGGCGGCTGTTGAGCCGGCTGCCACCCCGCTACGTCCGCGGCCCTGCGAAGACGCCTTCTTGGCAGGGCCGGGGGCTCCGCCTGCGGCAAGCCTTCTGAAGGCTCGGGCTCTTCCTCGCCGGCCTCGCTCGGCTCAGCTTCAGAACTGGCAGGCTCTTCCTCGCCAATGAACTCCGCGCGCTCGGCAAGGTTTGCCGCTTCTGGCGCCTCCGCCTCCTCCACAGTGAACCCGAACACGCCTGCGGCAGCTGCGGCCGCAACCTCTTCCGCCCTAGTGGCGATGCGCTGCAGCTCCTCGTCGGTGGTGTCACGGGTGAGGCTCTTCTGCTCGTCAGCGTGGACCGGCACTTCTTCCAAATTGTCGAAGAACGCTTGCACGACGTCATCCACAAGCTCTTGCCAAGTTGGAACGATTCCGTGTGAATCGCACAACGGCATCATGGCGCGGATCCGGTCAAGCGAAGAATTATTGCACAAAGGAACTACGCCCCTCGGCAGCGTGAATGGGTGCTGGGGGTCGCGTTTGAACAACTCCAGGAGCATTGCATCCAGCTCCAAGACGGTGAAGTTGTAGTTGAGGCCCGGCCGCAGCCTCATGATGTCCGCCGAGTTCTTGAATTCCCAGGCGGGCCTCCCCCTTTCCTGCAGGGGGGCGATGCGGCGGCGGAGGAAATCTGCGCCTACAGCGCCTACAGTGAGCCCGGCAAGCCTGAGGCGAAGGATCCTAGTAATGGCGATCTTCAGCCTCTCGTCTTCCGGGGCCACGTTGCTCCAGTCATTGCCGCGCACTATTGGAGCTTGGCGCACGGCGGTGAAGGGCTGCAGATTCTCCTCGACGATCCAGCACCACTCCACTCTCCACTCATCCCACTTGCTGCGGAGCTCACCCTCCAAGTACGCCTCCTTCTTGCCGACTCTCGAGATCCAGGCGATCCCTCCGGCAAGCAGCTCTCCTCTCTCTACCCGAGGTATGAAGAAGTGGCGGAAAAGGGCAACATTGGGGTGGACTCCGACAAAGTTTTCGCACAAATGTGCGAAAACTGCCATGGTCAGAACGGCGTTGGGGGTGAAGTCAAGGAGGCGGAAGCCGTATGTGTTCATGATATCGCAGAAGAACTCCGAGAAGGGCGGGCAGAGCCCGCAATAGAAGAATAGCGCGAAGAACGGGTACCCATTTGGAGCCAGCTCCGAAGCAGCGGCCGGGAGTACCCTCGTGCGCGGATGCGCACACGTCTCCGTCGCCCAAAAGAGGTAGAAGTACTCCCTCAGCTCCTGCACGCCGAGCTGGGGGGAGAAGATCGCCCGCTCCTTCCGCAGCGCCACGAGCCGCTGCGCCTCGGCCGACTTCACGCCCTTTCCCTTGTCAGCTTTCGGAGCCATGGCAGAGGTGGTGGGGGAGGTCGACGGTGTGGTGATGCTGGTGGCAATGGGGGGCGGAGCACTGCTCTCTCGGCTTCGAGAAGAAGGGGGGGAGCGGCGGAGGTTTGTGAAGATGGAGTATTAGCAACCAGCGAGGGGGAACGAACTGCCCCTGTTTCCTCTGCTTATAAAGAGGGACGGGGCGGACGTTTCGCCCTTCCGCATAAAGAACCACCCACGATCTCTCCCACGACGCCGCATTCAACGCGTGCCATTAGGGGAGAGCGCCGTAGATACGGAGCAGGATTCGGCGTGGCCCAGTCCGCGTGTGCCCGTGCCCTGTCTTGGGCCTGGCCCAACAGCGCTCGGCAGTACGGAACAAGAACGAATATTCGGTAAGGATCACCCAATCTCAAAACAAATATCCGTTGGGGATACAGGGGAAGCATAACATCTCACCCAAATCTAGCAAATCCTACATCCAGTTGTATCCATCCTTCAACACATAACCGAGAAAAAACTTCGGAAATCGTCTACCTCAACCTTCAAAAAGCATCTGTTATACAAGTTATGGCAATACTCCCGAACTCCCGCCCGAGTACTGGGTGGCGTCGAGGTTATCTCACCAACAACTGCATAAAAGAGATTTTCGATGTCAGCGAAACTCAAGTATTCCAGAATCTCAACGATAAAATTGTGATGACAACACCTTGGAGCTCAACTCACCCGGACACTGCCACAACCCCTAAAGGATAGGAGGCACCAAGAGCAATGTTCTCGTCACAAATCGATCGGAACGATTCCAAGATACCCGCGTGATCTTAATTTTTTTTTAGTGAAATTTGAGAAGAGAAGAGTCAAAACTCTACGTCAGGATGCCTTACCAGAGCGATAAAGGGACTGGGGAGTAAAAGGAATTCCTAAACTCTCTGATATATAATTCGTAAATGACTCAAAACATTTTTCTAGACTCAACAATGCCAACGATTCGATCAAGCAGGGGGCTCCTAAGGTCGGGGAAGGCTCTGATTACCAACTTGTAACGCCCTCGATGCGGCTATATCTCCTACGTGTCGAAGCACGACTTAGAGGCATAACCGCATTGAAAGCAATGTCGCAAGTAAGGTAATCTTCACAACAACCCCTGTAAATATATAAAAGGGGAAAGGATACATAGTTGGCTTACACTCGCCATGTCGCACAAATACATGAATAATATTACAATCATCCAATACACTCATGGTCCGACTACGATACCAAAATAAAAGATCAACCCCAACACGCGACACGATCCCCGATCGCCCCAACTGGGCACCACTACTGATCATCTGGGAAAGACACATAGTAACGGCAATAGTCTTCGTCGAACTCCCACTTGAGCTCAAGCGCATCGTCTGGAACGGTGTCATCGGTCCCTGCATCTAGTTTGGAAGTAAACTGTGAGTCACGGGGACTCAGCAATCTCGCACCCTCGCGATCAAGACTATTTAAGCTTATAGGTAAGGCAAGGTAATATGTGGAGCTGCGGCAAGCGACTAGAATATATGGCGGCTAACCTGTTCACAAAAGAGAGCGAGAAGAGATGGCAAAGCATGAACGAAGAACTATGATCAAGAAGTGATCCTATAGCAACCTACGTCAAGCATTACTCCAACATCGTGTTCACTTCCCGGACTCTGCCGAGAAGAGACCATCACGGTTACACACGCGGTTGATTCATTTTAAGTAAGTTAAGTATTCATGTTATCTACAACCGGACATTAACAAATTCCCATCTGCCCATAACCGCGGGCACGGCTTTCGAAAGTTCAAATCCCTGCAGGGGTGTCCCAACTTAGCCCATCACAAGCTCTCACGGTCAATGAAGGATATTCCTTCTCCCGAGACATTCCGATCAGACTCGGCATCCCGGTTTTACAAGACATCCTCGACAATGGTAAAAACAAGTCCAGCAACACCGCCCGAATGTGCCGACAAGTCCCGATAGGAGCTGCACATATCTCGTTCTCAGGGCACACTCAGATTGTCCAAACTTCCGGTAGGCCAGCCCAGAGTTGCCCCTGGTGTCCACCGGCGGCTGA
>NC_041392.1:343772720-343785634 GCF_002162155.2 Triticum dicoccoides
GAAAACCCAAGGGAAAAAAGGCTAGGTGGCAAATGGTAAAACCAAGGTTGGGCATTGCTGGAGGAGTTTTATTCAAGGTGAACTGTCAAGGGGTTCCCATTATAACCCAACCGCGTAAGGAACGCAAAATCCGGGAACATAACACCGATATAATGGAAACTAGGGCGGCATGAATGGAAAAAAACACTAGGCAAAAGGCTGAGCCTTCCACCCTTTACCAAGTATATAGGTGCATTAATATAACAAGATAATCTGGTGATATCCCAACAATAAACAATGTTCCAACAAGGAACGATCTCCAATCTTCACCTGCAACTAGCAACGCTATAAGAGGGGCTGAGCAAAGCGGTAACATAGCCAATCAACGGTTTTCTAAAACATGGTGGGTTAGAGGTTCGACATGGCAATTTGGGAGGCATGATAAGCAAGTGGTAGGCATAGTATCATAGGCATAGGAAAAGAGCGAGCATCTAGCAAGCAAATATAGAAGTGATTTCCAGGGTATGATCATCTTGCCTGCAAAGTTGTCAGAGTTGACTTGATCCTCGTAAGCAAACTCAACGGGCTCCTCGTTAGCGACCACGTCTCCCGGCTCTATCCAAAAAGACAAACAAGCAAAAGGAACACAATCAACCACGTGCAATGCTCGAACACCATGATGCAAACATGGTATGCTATGCGGGATGCGATATGTGATGCATATGCAAGATTTGACAAGGAATGATTGAACCTGGCGTCAAGATGGAAATCCAAGAGTGCCACTGGAAAGGTGAGGTGATTTCGGTTGAAATCGATATAAAGATCACCGGAATCGGATGCACGGTTTGGAAATGGCAAGAAAAACAAATATGACATCGGTCTGCGATAATCAGCAAGTAGACATCTAAAAGCATCAAGATAATTATGCTACATCACTCAAACATGACAACAAAATACATGGCAGGGATCCACTCATGATGCTTGACAAAAGATTAACACTGAGCTACGACCAATTCATCCATTAACAGGTTCAGACAAGCATGGCAAAAGTGCAAATGATAACAGGTTTCAGACTTAGTGAAATTAACACAATTCTGGAATTTAACATCAGGTAGCACACTTTAGATCATGAAAACTACATGCTACAGATACTTAACATGGCAAAGCAAGGAATGGAATGAAGCTACTCAAAGCACTTAACAAAAGTCCCTTAGTGACCTTGAGCTAAAAGGGATCAGAAAATACAAGTGCAAGCATGTGAACATGGCAAAAACATAATCAGATTACAGACTTAGTGAAAAACTGGAGCATGCTAATTAGTTAACGAGTAGGCATGTTCACGAGCTCGATGCACTAACTACAGAGCATGGCATGACAAACTAAGCATACACCCATCAAAATTACATGGAATAGAAGCTAGACATGGCAAGAACAACATCATAGCATGCACGGATCAATAGCGACATCCTCGGCAAAATCACTAACAAGTCAATAATCTGCGAGGATTCACGAAATAGCAAAAGTAGAGCTCGATTAACTCAATCTAGGGTGCTCCATAAATGCAAAAAAAGACATGGATGGATAGATCACCACAATGTTAACAAAACATCCTTAATGATCATCCTCAAAAGAGGCATGGATCACAAGGAAACAACATGAACATATGACATAATGAAAATATCAGGACAAGGACTCAGAGAAATTCTAAGTCCCTGAAATCAGCATTACCGAATACGCTACTTTGCAAGCTTGTGCTAGTCACCACACATATCACAAAAATACATGGTAAGCACCTGTGTAAAGATGGCATGGCATATAACAAAACTCATGTAGAGCTCAGGAGCATATCATGCACACATTAATCATGGCAAAAATGACAAATATCTATTTGATTAAACAGATCTGCCAATTTTATCACATAGCCCTCTTCCAACAGCATTTCGGGCATCAAGATGAGCTCAAATGAAAATGACGCAGTGAGATGAAATGATCTACTCTTTGAAACGAACATTTTGATATGCTATACGCGTAAATTGGAGCTACAGATGCAGAGATACAACATGCCAAATTTTGCAAAATAATTAGGGCTTGCGGGCAAAAGTCAACCGAGTCTCCAGATCCAGATCTGGCCGGGCGCGGATCCCGAGGTTCACTGGAGTACACTATTCACCGGAGAGAAGAGGGAGGCGGACGGAGGTGAGGGAGCTCGCCGGAGCAGTGGAAGGAACTCGCCGGCCTTGCGGGCGAGGACGATGGCGGCGGTGGCGGCGCCGGCCTCGGGCGGCGCGGCGGAGTCGTGCGCCGGCGGTTGAGGAGGCGGCGGCCGCGGTCGTCGATGCCGGCGATGGCGCGCGGCGGCTCTGGGCGGCCGGTCGTGGGGAAGAAGAACGGCGGGCGCGGGCGAGTGGCTTCGGGCGAGGGATGGCGGCGGCGGGCATGCGCGGGCCGGGAGGGCCCTCCCTGGGCTCTCCGGGCCGGCGATGTGGGGCGGCGCGCGGGCGAGTCGCGGCGCGACACGTGGCGGCGGGGAGGCAGATCGGACGTGTCTGGCCGGAATCGGACACGTCCGGCGCGGCGCGAGGGAAAAACCTAGGGTTTGGAAGGAGGGGATCCGGGATTTTTCATGGGGGATCTATTTATAGGCATAGACGGAGCTAGGAAGCTCCAAATGGAGTGCGGTTTTCGGCCACGTGATCGTGATCGAACGCTCTAGGTGATGGAAGGGTCTTTGGTGGGTTTTGGGCCAAATTTGAAGGGTGATGGGCTGCAACACAAACGAGGCCTTCTCGGTCCCTCGGTTAACCGTTGGAGTATCAAACGAAGTCCAAATGGCAAGAAACGTGACAGGCGGACTACCGGTAGTAAACGAAGGCCGCTTGACAATTCTTGGTCCAATCCGGAAATGTTTAACCCCCACACACGAAAATAGGTAGAAAGGGGCACCGGAGGAGATAGGAGCGCCGGAATGCAAAACGGACAACGGGGAAAATGCTCGGATGCATGAGACGAACACGTATGCAAATGCAATGCACATGATGACATGATATGAGATGCATGACAAAGGCAACAACACACAGAGACAAAAACCCGAACACGCGGAAATAAAATAACTTAGCACCGGAAACGGTAAGAGTTGGGATACATATAAGGTAAATTACATCCAGGGTGTTACAGTGGTGCGCTACCAGCAACTGCCTCTAGCGTCGGGCCAGCAGCGGCATAAGGTTGGTGGAGGGGTGGGGCGGGCGGTGATACGTCTCCAACGTATCTATAATTTATGAAATATTCATGCTATTATATTATCAACCTTGGATGTTTTATATGCTATTTTATATGATTTTTGGGACTAACCTATTAACATAGAGCCCAGCGCCAGCTTCCGTTTTTTCCTTGTTTTAAAGTATCGCAGAAAAGGAAAACCAAACGGAGTACAATTGACCTGAAACTTGACGGAGCTTATTTTTGAACCAGAAGAAGGCCATGGAGTAAAAGAGTTGGGCCAGAAGAGTCACGGGCTTCCAACGAGGATGGGAGGCGTGCCCCTACCTCGTGGACAGCCCGGAGACCCTCCTAACTTGTTCTCAATGCCAAAACCTCTTATATATACAGAAACCTCCAGAAATTAATCTAGATCGGAAGTTCGGCCTTCTCAAGCCTCTGTAGCCACGAGAAATCAATCTAGGCCCTCTCCGACACCTTGCAGGAGGCGGCCATCATCATCGGAGGCTATGGAGGAGGATCCCGGAGGGGCCATCATCACCATGAAGGCCAAGGACTAGGGGGAGGCCATGGAGGAGGAAGCACAAGGGGGAGAACCTCTCCTCCTCTCTCTTGGTGGCACCGGAGTGCCATTGGGAGGGGAATCATCTTCACGGTGATCTTCTTCATCACCATCACCATCATCATCATCATCCTCATCTCTTTTATGCGGTCCACTCTCCCGCATGTCGTTGTAACCCCTGCTTGAACATGGTGCTTTATGCCACATATTATGATCCAATGATGTGTTGTCATCCTATGATGTTTTGAGTAGACATCCTTTGTATTTGGGTTGATTGATGATCTAGATTGGTATGATTTGTATGTTTTACTTTGGTGCTGTCCTATGGTGCCCTCCGTGTCGCGCAAGCTTGAGGGATTCTCGTTGTAGGGTGTTGCAATATGTCCATGGTTTGCTTATTGTCTGTGTTGCATGAGTGATTGAAACACAAACACGGATAAGCGGGACATGGCGTATGGTAATAAAGAGGACTTGATGCTTTAATGCTATGGTTGGGTTTTACCTTAATGATCTTTAGTAGTTGCAGATGCTTACTAGAGTTCCAATCATCAGTGCATATGCTCCAAAAGAGAAAGTATGTTAGCTTATGCCTCTCCCTCATATGAAATTGCAATGACGACTATCGGTCTTGTTAACAATTGCCTAGGACAATTCCGCACACCGATCCATCATTATTCAACACTCGTTATTTATAATATTTAGTAATATATTCTAACTTTATGATAATAGCACCTACTTTAATATTTTAGCTCTCCGATATAATACAAAGTTATCCACTTCATACCCACAACGTAGTTTTGTTTCTCGTTTCTAGTTGGAAGCAAACGTTCGGCGTACGTAGAGTCATATCAGTGGTAGATAGGGCTCGAGAGAATATTGATATTACCTTTAGCTCCTTGTGGGTTCAAAACTCCATACTTATCAATTCCACCATTGGAAATTTCTACAATGATTCCCTGCACTTGGGGATTATCAAGCTTTTTTCTGGCGCCGTTGTCGGGGTGCAATAGCGTTGGGTTGATATTCTCGTGTGTGCTTGTTTGCTTTCTTCACTAAGTAGATTTTGTTTTTCCTTTTTTCGGTTTAGTTGTGGGTGAAACATACAATTTTTTTAAAAGAATAAAAATACAAAAAAATTACTTGCCTCTCATGCCTAAAAAGTTTTTCAAAAAGAGAAGTGATTGGAAAGTTATGCATTGAAGAAGTGAGGGTCGACCTTGAGCACTCGTGTTCATTCTCACGGAAACAATGTAGATTTTTTCATGGAAGTTTCTCTACAAATAATTATCCCCTTATATATATCCATTGTATTATAAAAATAATGTGTGAAGCTTTGGTTTTAGGATGATTAGATTGCTTGTTTACTATGTGCGGAAAAAAAACAGAAACTTTGGCTGTAGCACGTGATTTTACATTTTTTACTGGAAAGTCAAATGGGTCTGAAACTTTTTGCACATTACTTATGTATAAATTTTGCAAATTTTAAAGTTTATTTCATAATTGTTGGAGTTATAGAAGTTTACTAAACCTCCATATTACTACAGACTATCCTGCTTTAGACAGATTCTGTTTTTCGTGTGTTGTTTGCTTATTTCGATGCATCTATGACTAGTATCGGAGGGTATGAACCATAGATAAGTTGGAATACAGTAGATATAGTTATAATATGAAATTAGAATGAGTTTGAAACAGTACCTAAAGGTAGTGATTTGCTTTATTATACTAAAGGATCTCACAAAGTTTTTGTTAAAAGTTTTTTGTGGATGAAGTGTTTTGAAGAACGAGGAGTTACCGATGTGAGAAGAATAAAGAGAGGCAAGAGATCAACCTTGGGGATGCCCAAGGCACACCAAGTAAATATTCTAAGGATAATCAAGCATCTAAGCTTGGGGATTCCCCATTTGGCATCCCATCTTTCTTCTTCAACAATTATCGGTATACCTCGATTTTTGTTTTGTTCACATGATTTGTGTACTTTATGTTTTTTCTTTTTTCCTTTATGAACCATGATAGTATGAGATAGACCTTCATTTATTTATACAATGCTTCATGTACTTCACTTATATCTTTTCAGTATGATCTTATAGAATTGCTCTTTGTGCCTCACTTAAATCTTTTGAGTATGGTTTTATAGAATGCTTCGTGTGCTTCACTTATATATTTTGAGCTTGGATATTGGTTAGTCTATATTAATTGTAGAATGATCCATGAACTTCACTTATATCTTTTGGATTATTAATAATACTATAATCTAAGGTGGATCTGGAAGAGTGTCAACTTTAGTTAGAAATGATTCCACTATTCTGAATGAGAAGAATTTTGCTTATGTGGAGAATAGTAAATTTTCTATGCTTGTAGATGATGAAAAGAATGCTTTGTGTGATGGTTATATTGTTGATTCCTTCATTATGCTACTTAAAATTATTATGAGGGAGGAATATATGCTTGTAGGAGTTACAATAATATCAAGTTTCCTCTCTATGTGCTTAAAGTTTTGAAGTTATCCTCATTTTTCCTTCGTATGCTAGTTGATCCTTGTTCCTATAAATTGTGTGCTCACAAAATCCCTAGGCATAGGAAGTGGGTTATGTTTAAATGTGCTAGTCATATTGTTCATGATGCCCTCTTTATGTTTCAATTCTTACCTTTTATGTGAGCATCATTGAAATCATCATGCCTAGCTAAAAGGCATTAAAGAAAAGCGCTTGTTGGGAGACAACCCAATATTTACCCTTACTGTTTTTGTGTGTTCTCATGATTAAGCTACTGTAGTAATCATGTATTATAGATTTTGCTTCAATAAATTGCCAAGTAAGACCTTTGGGAAGACTTGGGTGAAAGTTAAGGTGATCTTGCTGTAAAAAATAGAAACTTTGCGCTCACAAGATTAGCTGTCATTTTTTACAGAAGAGTGAGATTGAGTTGATTCTTTTTTAAGAAGATTAATAGACAAATTCCTCATGTCCAGAAATTTATTTAGTAAATTTTGGAGTAGCAAAAGTATGGTTGGTGTTCTGATCATTAAAGACTACTCTGTTTCTGACAGATTCTGTTTTCATTACATAGTTTGCTTGTTTTCTAGTTTCTATGGCTTATATTTCTCAATATAAATTGTAGAAATGATATGGTACAGTAGGAATTGTGTGAGAACAATTATGAGCCTTGTTTTTGACAGTACCAAAGTGAATGGTTTACTCTTTATCTTACTAACCTATCTCACGAAGTTCTATTAAGTTTTTTGTGATTGAAGTTTTCTAGCTTTGGGTGAGATATCGATATGAGGAGAATAAGGAGTGGAAAGACCCTAACCTTGGGGATGCCCAAGGCACCCCAAGGTAATATTCAAGGAAGACTCAAGCGCCTAAGCTTGGGGATGCCCCGGAAGGCATCCCCTCTTTCGTCTTCAAAACTATCGGTATACCTTACTCAAAGCTATATTTTTATTCATCACATGATATGTGTTTTGCTTGGAGCGTATTTTCAATTTTACTTGCTGTTTGAATAAAATCATTGGATCTGAAATCTTGAATGAAAAAGAATCCTCCCATGGCTAGTTAATTATTTGACTACTCAGTGTCCTTCACTTATATCTTTTTGGAGTAGTTTGTCATTTACTCACGAGTAAATGATTGAATGAATTGAATATCATAAATCTGAATTTATATATGTTTCATATGCTTATACCATGGGGAGTAATGACTTCACACACAACAATCATAGGTAGTAAACTTATTGAAAGTTAGCAAACGTAAAATTGGTGACTTGAACAATTCATGAAAGAATATTGAAGGAAGAGAGATTTCACATATAAATGTACTATCTTGGACATCTTTTGTAATTGTGAGCGCTCATTAAAATATGACATGCTAAAAGTTTGATGTCGGACAAGGAAGACAACGTAATGGGTTATTTTTTATATCCGAAATAAAGTATATTGTCTTGGATCATCCAACATGTTGAGCTTGCTTTCCCCCCTCATGCTAGCCAAATTATTTGCACCAAGTAGAGATACTACTTGTGCTTCCAAACATTCCTTAAACCAGTTTTGCCATGAGAGTCCACCATACCAACCTATGGGTTGAGTAAGATCCTTCAAGTAAGTTGTCATCGGTGCATGCAATAAAAATTGCCCTCTAAATATGTATGATCTATTAATGTGGAGAAAATAAGCTTTATACGATCTTGTGATGTGGAAGAAATAAAAGCGACAGACTGCATAATAAAGGTCCATATCACAAGTGGCAATATAAAGTGACGTTCTTTTGCATTAAGATTTTGTGCATCCAACCATAAAAGGGCATGACAACCTCTGCTTCCCTCTGCGAAGGGCCTATATTTTACTTTTATCTTCTACCCTTATGCAAGAGTCATTGTGAGCTTCACTTTCCTTTTTACATTTTATCCTTTGGCAAGCACATTGTGTTGGAAAGATCCTGATGTATATATCCAATTGGATGTAAGTTATCATAAACTATTATTTTTGACATTACCCTTGAGGTAAAAGGTTGGGAGGCGAATCTATAAGCCCCTATCTTTCTCTGTGTCCGATTAAAACTTTGAACCCATAAATATCACGTGAGTGTTAGCAATTGTGAAAGATTAAATGATAGTTGAGTATGTGGAGTTTGCTAAATCAAAGCTCTGAATAGACCCTTCCTTAAAATAAGATGAATTGCAATTGTTTGATGACTGAGAATATAGTTTGTTAGTTTCAAGAAAGTTTATGATCTATACTTTAACATGTGAATAGCTTGTTACTTGATCATGAAAAGTTTTATGAAAATGAGCTACTATTATGATATATAATGATGCTATAAAAAGTGGTTGAAACTATCATTGATCAAACTGAAGCATTTGTTAGCATTCACACTACATAATTATTTCTTTTATCATTTACCTACTCGAGGACGAGCAGGAATTAAGCTTGGGGATGCTGATAAGTCTCCAACGTATCTATAATTTATGAAGTATTAATGCTATTATATTATCAACCTTGGATGTTTTATATGCATTTATATGCTATTTTATAAGATTTTTGGGACTAACCTATTAACCTAGAGCCCAGTGCCAGCTACTGTTTTTTCCTTGTTTTAGAGTATCGCAGAAAAGGAAAACCAAACGGAGTCCAATTGACCTGAAACTTGATGGAGCTCATTTTTTGACCAGAAGAAGGCCATGGAGTAAAATAGTTGGGCCAGAAGAGTTCCGGGCTGCCCACGAGGGTGGGAGGCGTGCCCCCTGGGCGCACCCCCTACCTCGTGGACAGCCCGGAGACCCCCCTGATTTGTTCTCAATGCCAAAACCTCTTATATATATAGAAACCTCTAAAAATTTACCTAGATCGGAAGTTCAACCGCCGCAAGCCTCTGTAGCTAAAAGAAATCAATCTAGGCCCTCTCCGGCACCCTGCCGTAGGGGGCCATCATCACCGGAGGCTATGGAGCAGGATCCTGGAGGGGCCATCATCACCATGAAGTCCAAGGACCAGAGGGAAACCAATGCCCATCCAGGGGGAGGCCATGGAGGAGGAAGCACAAGGGGGAGAACCTCTCCTCCTCTTTCTTGGTGGCACCGGAGTGCCATCGGGAGGGGAATCATCTCTCCGGTGATCGTCTTCATCAACATCACCATCATCATCACCATCCTCATCTCTTTTACGCGCTCCACTCTCCCGCACCCCACTGTAATCCCTACTTGAACATGGTGCTCTATGCCACATATTATGATCCAATGATGTGTTTCCATCCTATGATGTTTTGAGTAGATATCCTTTGTCTTTGGGTTGATTGATGATCTAGATTGGTATGAGTTGTATATTTTACTTTGGTGCTGTCCTATGGTGCCCTCCGTGTCGCGGAAGCATGAGGGATTCTCGCTGTATGGTGTTGCAATATGTCCATGGTTTCCTTATTGTCTGCATTGCGTGAGCGACTGAAACACAAACACGGATAAGCAGGACATGGTGTATGGGAATAAAGAGGAGTTGATGCTTCAATGCTATGGTTGGGTTTTACCTTCATGATATTTAGTAGTTGAGGATGCTTGCTAGAGTTCCAATCATAAGTGCGTATGATCCAAGAAGAGAAAGTATGTTAGCTTATGACTCTCCCTCATATTAAATTGCAATGACGACTATCGGCCTTGTTAACAATTTTCTAGGACAATTCCGCACACCGATCCACCATTATTCCACACTCGCTATTTATAATATTTAGTAATATATTCTAACTTTATGATAACAACACCTACTTTAATATTTTAGCTCTCCGATATACTACAAAGTTATCCACTTCATACCCACAACGTAGTTTTATTTCTCGTTTCTAGTTGGAAGCAAACGTTCGGTGTACGTAGAGTCGTATCAGTGGCAGATAGGGCTTGAGAGAATATTAATCTTACCTTTAGCTCCTTGTGGGTTCGACACTCCATACTTATCACTTCCACCTTTGGAAATTGCTACGATGATTCCCTACACTTGGGGATTATCAGGCGGCGGAGCGGGGAAGGCTGGCCGGTGGTGGGGGGTGGCATCTGCGGACGAAGGTGGAGGGGATCGTGGGTTAGTGGTAGGTGGCCTAGTTTAGTTCGGGGTGGGTGCGGGGCTGAGTAGTTTTCTTGTGTTAGCAGAATAAGGTTTTTGTTTATCAGAATAAGTGTCTTAAGGGTGTTATCATAATAGACCGACCCTATATATATATATGTTGTTATTCTAATAATGATCATGATGCCCTCATGTCCGTATTTTATTTTTTATCGACACCTCTATCTCTAAACATATGGACATATTTTTTGATACTGGTTTCCGCTTGAGGACAAGCGAGGTCTAAGCTTGGGGGAGTTGGTACGTCCATTTTTCATCATGCTTTTATATCGATATTTATTGTATTATGGGCTGTTATTACACATTATGTCACAATACTTATGCCTTTTCTCTCTTATTTTACAAGGTTTACATGAAGAGGGAGAATGCCGGCAGCTGGAATTCTGGGCTGGAAAAGGAGGAAATATTAGAGACCTATTCTGCACAACTCCAAAAGTCCTGAAACTCCATGAAAGTCAATTTTGGAATATATTAAAAATACTGGGTGAAGAAAGCACCAGAGGGTGCCAACCACCATCCACGAGGGTGGGGGCGCGCCCTACCCCCTAGGCACGCCGCCTGCCTCGTGGGCCACCTGGCAGGCCTCTGATGCCCATCTTCTGGTATAAGGTATCTTTCGCCCTCGAAAAAATCAGAAGGAAGCTTTCGGGACGAAGTGAAGCCATGTCGAGGCGGAACCGATCTAGGGCTCCGGTGGAGCTGTTCTGCCAGGGAAACATCCCTCCGGGAGGGGGAGATTGTCAACATCGTCATCACCATCGATCCTCTCATCAGGAGGGGGTCAATCTCCATCAACATCTTCACCAACACCATCTCCTCTCAAACCCTAGTTCTCTTTTGTATCTGATCTTTGTCTCAAAATCTCAGATTGGTACCTGTGACGCCCCCGATTTGACCGTACACTAATCATACACGCAAACGTGTACGATCAAGATCAAGGACTCACGAGAAGATATCACAACACAACTCTACCAATAAAATAAGTCATACAAGCATCATATTACAAGCCAGGGGGCCTCGAGGGCTCGAATACAAGAGCTCGATCATAGACGAGTCAGCAGAAGCAACAATATCTGAGTACAGACATAAGTTAAACAAGTTTGCCTTAAGAAGGCTAGCACAAACTGGGATACAGATCAAAAGAGGCGTAGGCCTCCTTCCTGGGATCCTCCTAAACTACTCCTGGTCGTCGTCAGCGGGCTGCACGTAGTAGTAGGCACCTCCCGAGTAGTAGTAGTCATCGTCGACGGTGGCGTCTGGCTCCTGGGCTCCAACATCTGGTTGCGACAACCAGGTAGAAGGGAAAGGGGGAAAGGAGGGAGAAAGCAACCATGAGTACTCATCCAAAGTACTCGCAAGCAAGGAGCTACACTACATATGCATAGGTATATGTGTAAAGGGCCATATCGGTGGACTGAACTGTAGAATGCCAGAATAAGAGGGGGATAGCTAATACTGTCGAAGAGTACGCTTCTGGCAGCCTCCGTCTTGCAGCATGTAGAAGAGAGTAGACTGAAGTCCTCCAAGTAGCATGGTGTAGCATAATCCTACCCGGCGATCCTCTCCTCGTCGCCTTGTTAGAGAGCGACCACCGAGTTGTATCTGGCACTTGGAAGGGTGTGTTTTATTAAGTATCCGGTTCTAGTTGTCATAAGGTCAAGGTACAACTCCAAGTCGTCCTGTTACCAAAGATCACGGCTAGTCGAATAGATTAACTTCCCTGTAGGGGTGCACCACATAACCCAACACGCTCGATCCCATTTGGCCGGACACACTTCCCTGGGTCATGCCCGGCCTCGGAAGATCAACACGTCGCAGCCCTACCTAGGCACAATAGAGAGGTCAACACGCCAGTCTAAATCCTATGGCACAGGGGTCTGGTCCCATCGCCCATTGCACACCTGCACGTTGCGAGGGCGGCCGGAAGCAGAACTAGCCCCCTTAATACAAGAGCAGGCTTACGTTCCAATCCGGCGCGCGCCGCTCTGTCGCTAACGTCACGAAGGCTTCGGCTGATACCACGACGTCGAGTGCCCATAACTGTCCCCGCGTAGATGGTTAGTGCATATAGGCCAGTAGCCAGACTCAGATCAAATACCAAGATCTCGTTAAGCGTGTTATTTTGAAATAACCGCGAACGCCGACCAGGGCCAGGCCCACCTCTCTCCTAGGTGGTCTCAACCTGCCCTGTCGCTCCGCCTCAAAGTAACAGTCGGGGGCCGTCGGGAACTCAGGCCCACCACTACCTGGATGGAGCCACCTGCCCCTTCAGCCCCCATCTCCGAATAGTATCATAAGTAATGTAACTGTATAAGTATATATCATATGCTCGTGATCACCTCCCGAAGTGATCACGGCCCAGTAGTATAGCATGGCAGACGGACAAGAGTGTAGGGCCACTGATGGAACACTAGCATCCTATACTAAGCATTTAGGATTGCACGTAAAGGTAACAACAGTAGTAGCAAGGACAGGCTATGCATCATGATAGGATAACGGAAAGCAGTAACATGCTACACTACTCTAACGCAAGCAGTAGAGAGAAGAATAGGC
>NC_041392.1:343785816-343789583 GCF_002162155.2 Triticum dicoccoides
CCTGGTTGCTCTGGCAAGAGAGAGGGGTCGTCAACACCGTAGTCGTACTAGGTAGCAGCGGCGTCGGTCTCGGTGTCTAGCAAGAGTAAAGGGGGAAGAAACAATAAATATAATGCAAACAAATGCATGATGATGCATGACATGACAAAGCGTGATGCTATGTGACACCCCAAAATTTTGGCCTTGTTTTATTAAATTAATTTTTTTTTTCAGGAATTAAAACTTTGGATTTCTGAGCTCCATTTTGATTTTTTTAAATCATTTCCTTCCCTGTTATGATGAGTTTTTCCCAAAGAGAAAACTTTTCAAATATGTTATTGGACTTGTTTAACCTCTCAAGAAAAACTTTCCTTTTATCAGTATAACTAATTAACTAACTTAATTGCTTGATCTTTACTTTCTTGAAAATAGTTTTTTTCAAGGTTAAATGGCCATATTTGAACTACAACCATTTGATAGATTCACTTAAAATTTCCACAAAAATTTGGAGATGTCATGTGATGTTTTTAAATCACTTTTATGCAAAAATATATTTCATTCACTAAATATTTTGAGCCCTACTCTCAATTTTTCTTCTCTGGTCCAGAGTGCATTTTGCACTACAACCTATTTGAGTATTCATTTAAAACTTCTACCAAAATTAAGGGAGGTCAGTAGGAGCCTGTTATCCCTCTTTGTGCAAAAAACTAATTATATTCTTTGAAAAATTTGAGTGAATCAACCTCATTTCCATTCTGGACCAACTTGAGGATTTGTACAGCAACCACCATTTTAGTTGCTCCTATACCCTTAACTCTTTCTCCTACTTGTAGTCCCCCATGTTAAACCCTTAAGTCCAGGAGCATGCACCATTTAGATCATTTTTGGTTCATGGAATAATGTCACTTATTTCCTGTCCAGAATTGAAGTTTTGTAAAACTTGCACTAACAAGTTTCTTCTTTTGTCCAACTAACATCACCACTCTCTCTTTCATCCACAGAGACACTGATCTGGAGATTTTAGCCACTCCAAGAAATGCCTAAGTGCCCTTGGTATTTTGTCAAACACCTTGTATGCATGGCATGTTTTGACATGTTTTTGTCTTTGCATTGTGACCTTGCACCTTTGATCAAACCAGCATGTCCACTAGACTCCCCGTTCCTCCTAACCTAGGTCTGTTAATTGCCAGTCTCAACCAAGCTCTGTAGCATGCTCTGGCATTTTGTCGAGCACACCCAGTGCGTGCACTGGACGCGCCCAGAGCGCACGTATTGCAGCCGCGCGCCCGAGCCGACACGCTGGCCCCCACGGCTTTGGCCCGCTCTGCAGAACCTTGCCGCGCACTCCCTTTCTCTCCGCTACACGCCAAGCAGCCCCCGCCGCGCCCGGCAGGCCAAGCGCTAGCCGCCGCTGCCGCCCAACAGCCCTGCGCCGTTCAGCGCCGCGCAAGCCTCGCCCGCTCGCCACCTGGCCCTTGGAGCAGTGCGAGCTAATCCGCAAGCGTGTCTGCTAGCCCTCGTCGCCGCCACGTCGCCCTAGCTACAGAACGTCGGTTCGCCGAAGAGCTTAACCACGGCCGCCGCGGAACCGCCTTGCCACGCTATAAAAGGGAAGCCCCGAGCGTCTCCAAGCCCTCAGGTAGCCTCATGCCGTCTCACTAGCGCCCCCATCGTCACCAATTGGAAGGGAGCAGGTCTTCTTCAACCTCTCCGGTCAGTTCGGCCACCGCCGCCTCCCGGCTCCATTCGGCGCAACCAGAGCTTCCCCCTCTCCGTTCTCTTCACCAGGAACCATCTCATCCTCCCGTGAACTCGTTCCCCTGCTTGATTTTGATCGGGAGCCATCGCCACCACAAACTCACTTTGTCACCGAAGCTTCCCTTCGCCGCGGAGCTCGCCACCGGCGATTTACTCCTTCCCCAGCAACCCTTCGACCACCGGGAGAAACGCCCCAGCCGTGCGGATCCATCCCCACCCTCGGGGGCCCGCGAGGAACAGCCAAACGCCAGCGACGATCGCCGGAGCCCCGCTCCGCTCGGGCAGAGGAGGGAGACGACGCACGGCGACTGGTCAAACCTGACCAGTGGGCCCCTGGACCCACTGTCAGCGACCCCGCGCCGTCCACGCTGGAGTAAGTGGAGGCGTCATACCCGTAATACGTCTTCTCTGCGCGAAAGCGTAATCTCTTCAAAACGTTTTCTTTTCTTTTTTAATTTAAAAACAGATATTGACAAGAACTTTGACTAGCTATAACTTTTTAAATATAAGTCCAAATGAGTTGATTCTTTTTCCTACCTTCTTCAAATTTGATCTAGTTTATTTTAAGATTTATTTAAAAAAAATTCAAACAACTTTTTGGTTCTGTTTTTGAAATATGTGTTAATTCAAATATATTTTCAAATAGGATTTTGGGGAAAGAGAAGAAAACTTTCAAAAGTTGGAGAGCACCCTGCCTTTCCACACATTGAAGGCAAGCATTCTGAACTCCGGCATAATAATTTTTGGAGTAATCATTGATGCATTTATAACACCACCGCTTTTCGAAGGACTTGTTATTTCATGTGATATGATCATATGCATGGGTGCATGTTATTGACTTCCATGCTGTTGGAAATGAACACACTTGTGATGATAATCATCCTCATGTGCCTTGCATGCATACCGGTAGGAACCGGGAAAACCTCTGCCTTGGGTAGGCATGAGTTTGTCGCCGGTCACCGTCGGGACGGTTATGTCCGGTATGGCATGGTAAGATATAATGAGTGTTGATTGTATTGGTTGAAAGATATTCGTTATACTAATCATGCAGGGAATACTTAAACCTCCTGAGTCGACCGTAGATCGAGTCTTGTTCCAGTAACCACCATACTTGTTTCGTACTACCACTCGTCTCTACAGCAAGTAGAGTACGGTTCAGTAAGTTGTCAACCTCTTTCTAGCACACACCGTACAGAGAGGCCATGGTGGAAGATACTGGTTGTAACTGGTAGGCAGGCCACCTGGTCCGGGAGCATGGGTGTTTCCGGTTGGGACCGAGAGGGGAGGCCACCCCTTAGAGCGCGCGATATAAATTTGATCCCATGCTACACGAGGTTGTAGCCTCCCCACTTAGAGTTTGCTTAACAGGTGTCGTGGGTGATTCCAGACACGTGTGTGATAAGCTGGTGTGTGCAAGTTAGGTGTGTTTTCAACAAAAAGACCGTAGATGGAATTAGTCCCGATGGACTAAAGAAATCCGTTACTCGTGGGTAAAGAGTACACCCTCTGCAGAGAATAAACTTATTCGAATAGCCGTGTCCATGGTTAAGGATTACAGTCTGGGATGGGTCAAGTATCGGTCTTAGTGTCGGTCTTCGGAGGTGAAACTATTAATCCAGAAATGGAATTACTACTTGTGACTGGTGATAACTATGATTATTATTATTTGACTAACCCATGATATTATTGTTATTATCGTGTATCTCTGGGATGGTTCTACCTCCGGGATATTCACTTTGATTGTTTCTTTTAAAGCCCTTTATGAGGCGTCGCCCAGACGCCCGACTGTGGCATTTCTTTTAAAGCCCTTTATGAGGTGTCGCTCAGACGCCCGACTGCGGCTTTTCTTTTTAAGCCCTTTATGTGGTGTCGCTCAGACGCCCGACTGGGGCATTTCTTTTAAAGCCCTTTATGTGGTGTCGCTCAGACGCCCGACTGCGGCTTTTCTTTTTAAGCCCTTTATGTGGTGTCGCTCAGACGCCCGACTGCGGCTTTTCTTTTTAAGCCCTTTATGTGGTGTCGCTCAGACG
>NC_041392.1:343789661-343825032 GCF_002162155.2 Triticum dicoccoides
TTTTAAAGCCCTTTATGTGGTGTCGCTCAGACGCCCGACTGCGGCTTTTCTTTTTAAGCCCTTTATGTGGTGTCGCTCAGACGCCCGACTGTGGCATTTCTTTTTAAGCCCTTTATGTGGTGTCGCTAAGACGCCCGACTGTGGCATTGCTGGTTATTCGTTTTTCATAAATTTTAATACTACTATGTTATTGCAATTTTGTAAATAACCGCAGGCACGCATCAGAAATTTATTTACTATTTTCGACTGACGTCATGAGCATAAAATGTTTTCAGCACATCATTGTTATATTATACCTGTGTTCATAATGTTTGCGAGTACATTCAAAGTACTCACTGGCTTGTCCCTGGCTATTGTCTTGGCCAGATTTTTCTGCACGGAGAGGAGCGACGCGATGCCAGCTCCGGAACCCACGCAATGGAGATAGCAGCCTCGCGAAGATAGGAATTTAGCCTGGTCAGCTGTTCCCGTGGGGAATGGAGTCCCATAGACACTGATGTTTCACAACCCGCTTCCGCCATCAACCACTAGAAACCATTTGTTGTACTCACAGGCCAGAATGGTCTTGTACTACATATTCTGTATTTTGCTTGGAATTTCTGTATCAAGTTGGAGCCTCATCAGCTAACAGTAATCCTGGGGCTGATGAGAACGACAGTCTTTTCTGGAAATTTATTACCCAGAAAACCGGCCGTGACAGACTTGGTATCAGAGCCAGGCTGACCATTGGCTAATCCTATCCTAGCCAGGTCAATAAACTAGGCAAACCAACCCACTAGACCATAGCCAAACACCAGCCAAGCTTCTCGTGCAAGATAGCCACACAGTGACCCAACACCTTTTGGCAGTCGGTGCCCAACCTATCAACCTAACCTGTCACTCATGTGCCAGTGACCGGCCCCTAAATAGTCCTTTCTCGCAAGCGTTCGAAGGAAGACTCCGTCCCCTTTTTCTTATAAAAAGGGGCACGCTAGCCTCAACCCAACACAGCACAGCCGCTACCCCCAAACCGAGCCACAATGCCTGGACCTATAGTGCACAACGAAACCACCGCAACCAACCGTGGAGGTTTTGTGACCATCCTCGCAAACCTCACCCGTCGTGCCTACGCGTTAGAGGAGCCACCAGAATATGTTGTGTATCAAGGACCCATGAGCGGTGAAGACCGCCAATTCTGGGCCACTGTGCACATTTACGGTAGGAGTCTAGCACCCGAGCGCCCCTACCGGTTCACCGGAAGAACAACTTCCTTTGAGCCACAAGCCATCCAGCTAGCCGCTCGAGAGGCTATAGTTCATCTCAGGTACTTGTCGCCCAGAGTTAACTGTCGCTCGTTCCACTACTACCCCAGACGAGAAGGGTATGGTAGACCACCCCAAGTCGCCAATGGAGACCATGAGACGGACCCCGCATTGTTGCACCTAGTGCGCTATGTAAGTGCACTAGAGGCACTGTTCGACCAGATCACCATTGATCTAATAGCAGCTCGTGGAGAGCTGGTTCGTCGAGCCCCGGCGAGAGAAGAAAACAAGCCCAACACCAACAACCCGGTCGTGCTGTTTGGACAACCAATCGAGACCCCAAGATCTGCCCCAGCCATCGGCCAAGGTGCTGCAATAACCCCAGAAGTGCTTCGTAGCATATTGGGAGCACACTCCAACGGGGTTGTGGCCAACAATCCCCGAAATGGTCATTCTCACTACCCCGACCCTGCAGTTCCTCCGCCATCTCCGACTAATCCCGGCAGAGAGACACGTGGAGAAGCCTTGACATCCGCTAGGCACGCCCGTTTAGACATAAACGAGGTAGACTGAGCCGTATGAGTAGTACCAAGTTTCAATGTATCCTCGCTTTGTAATCATGCGACCGCATATATTAACGCAGCCTGTCTTTGTGCCTCTGTTTTAATAATAGCCTTGCATGTTTGGTCAGCGCATAGCTGCATATTCTTCCGGGCACAACTACCAAAACCAGCCCGACAACAACCACAGTAACACATCTCTTTATGAGATATGTGTATCTCTGACACTGACCTGACCTTTGGAGCCAAGCTGGCAAATTTATTACTTTTCGCCACGGTAAAATGATCCGGCTCCATTGCTATATAAAGGCCACCTTGTGACCTTACCCAGCAACCCTCACTTTGCGCACAACACTCATGCTTCTTCCTGTCATGCCGAACCCCAGCATTCATCTGAGAACCCCAGATGCAACCCCAGGTAGCTTTGTCAAATTATTGTGGGATTTTACCCGCAGTACCATGGGTTCTACCCAGCCACCCCAGTACGAGCTGTTCAAATCAAGGATCACCCCATCCACCTCAGAATATTGGGCAGCAGTACACATTCCTCCTGTAGACCCCAACCAAGATCCAATAGAAGTTTCCTTCGTGGGGAAATCTATGCCAACCCCACACTTGGCCATAGAAGCTGCTGCGAAAGAAGCGATTGCTCGTCTTCGATCCGCAGTACCCTATGCCCGCGAACGAGGATATTATTACTTTCCAAGTCGTGCAGCACCCGGAGAAATAACGTCTTTTCCCGGTGGGCGGATTGAGAGAGACCCAGTTCTGGCCAACCTTATCCAGTACATCATTGCTCAAGAGCATTTAAACCAACGAGTGATGCATTATCTCCAGAGCCTCGCAGATTTAAATCCTCAGATTGCCATCGGCAGACCACTGAGACCCGACCCGGAGAGACGCATACATCGACTGGTCAATCCACTTCCTCCAATAGAAGAGGAGTGTATTCCTTTACCAGAGACATTTTATCAGGACCCCGTCCAGTTACCGTTTTCACTTTAGACGACACTATTGTATTTGTTCCTTGCAGCATTTATTTATGTATGTGACTTATGCGTGATACCCTGAGTTTGTACGGCAAGTTAATTATTTGGCTTCTGCTCATATGTGTAGTTTTGTTGTGGTTTACGCTCCTTTAAAGTAACTGTTTTCCCCTCGCGAAACCCTGGAGTGAGATTTTCTTTTCCCTGAGTTGCTACATCTACATTTTCTATTATTTAATTTCACTCAGCACCACGAGCAGACTCACAACCATAATCATACGAACACATACACTGTTTGCAAAACTTTGCAACGGTGTTACATCCAGCTAATCACCCCCTAACAACAGTTAGCACCCGGCATACTTCATCTACTCCTCATGATCACCACCACCGCGGAGAGCCAACACCCGAGCCGCGGCATCGCGATACTCGTCGAAGATCATCGCGCACAGGAGCACAGAGAGCCCCAGCAGTGTCGCCAGCCCTCCGCATATCAGGATCACAAACCAGTCCGGCATCGCCTCCGCCATTAGAGCCTCGACCGAGCTTCTGTAAGCAGTAACGGAGAAATAAGGAGGAGGAGAAGTGAGGCCAGGTGTAAGGAGGAAGAGAGAGGCACCCCGGCCGTTTTTATAGCTCGAGCTCGGTGTACTGTGGGCGAAGTCCACCAACGCCGCTCGTCGCCGATCGCCGGTGTTCGGAGTCGAATCCACGAGCAGTGCCGATAGCGCACTGGCCCGCGAGGTGAGTGCACGCTGCACCAGCAGCTAGCACGCCGCGCACTACCACGGTACGGCCTAGATGCCCTACACACTAGGCGTCGCCGGTGGAGAAAGCGCGCGGGAGAGAGGAGGAAGAAAGGTCCAGAGGGAGAAGAAGAGGAGACTGACAGTGGACCCCGGGTCCACCTGTCAGCCAGAGAGAGCACTATGCTCTCGGGTGCGATCAGCGTATATCTAAATTTAGGAGTTATCCTAAATTTATATCCAGCGTAGAAATCGCCCGTTTTTGTCTCGGACCGTAGACTTTTCCGTGCAGCACCAGTTTTCACACGGTGGTTTTTCACCACTTATTGCCCTCTCACTGTAGCTACATCTTTATTGCGTAAATATTCTCTTAACACCGCTTTCAGCAAATCTCGAGGACGAGATTTTTCTTAAGGGGGATAGTATTGTGACACCCCAAAATTTTGGGCTTGTTTTATTAAATTAAATTTTTTTTTTCAGGAATTAAAACTTTGGATTTCTGAGCTCCATTTTGATTTTTTTTAAATCATTTGCTTCCCTGTTATGATGAGTTTTTCCCAAAGAGGAAACTTTTCAAATATGTTATTGGACTTGTTTAACCTCTCAAGAAAAACTTTCCTTTTATCAGTATAACTAATTAACTAACTTAATTGCTTGATCTTTACTTTCTTGAAAATAGTTTTTTTCAAGGTTAAATGGCCATATTTGAACTACAACCATTTGATAGATTCACTTAAAATTTCCACAAAAATTTGGAGATGTCATGTGATGTTTTTAAATCACTTTTATGCAAAAATATATTTCATTCACTAAATATTTTGAGCCCTACTCTCAATTTTTCTTCTCTGGTCCAGAGTGCATTTTGCACTACAACCTATTTGAGTATTCATTTAAAACTTCTACCAAAATTAAGGGAGGTCAGTAGGAGCCTGTTATCCCTCTTTGTGCAAAAAACTAATTATGTTCTTTGAAAAATTTGAGTGAATCAACCTCATTTCCATTCTGGACCAACTTGAGGATTTGTACAGCAACCACCATTTTAGTTGCTCCTATACCCTTAACTATTTCTCCTACTTGTAGTCCCCCATGTTAAACCCTTAAGTCCAGGAGCATGCACCATTTAGATCATTTTTGGTTCATGGAATAATGTCATTTATTTCCTGTCCAGAATTGAAGTTTTGTAAAACTTGCACTAACAAGTTTCTTCTTTTGTCCAACTAACATCACCGCTCTCTCTTTCATCCACAGAGACACTGATCTGGAGATTTTAGCCACTCCAAGAAATGCCTAAGTGCCCTTGGCATTTTGTCAAACACCTGGTATGCATGGCCAATTTTGACATGTTTTTGTCTTTGCATTGTGACCTTGCACCTTTGATCAAACCAGCATGTCCACTAGACTCCCCGTTCCTCCTAACCTAGGTCTGTTAATTGCCAGTCTCAACCAAGCTCTGTAGCATGCTCTGGCATTTTGTCGAGCACACCCAGTGCGTGCACTGGACGCGCCCAGAGCGCACGTATTGCAGCCGCGCGCCCGAGCCGACACGCTGGCCCCCACGGCTTTGGCCCGCTCTGCAGAACCTTGCCGCGCACTCCCTTTCTCTCCGCTACACGCCAAGCAGCCCCCGCCGCGCCCGGCAGGCCAAGCGCTAGCCGCCGCCGCCGCCCAACAGCCCTGTGCCGTTCAGCGCCGCCCAAGCCTCGCCCGCTCGCCACCTGGCCCTTGGAGCAGTGCGAGCTCATCCGCAAGCGTGTCTGCTAGCCCTCGTCGCCGCCACGTCGCCCTAGCTACAGAACGTCGGTTCGCCGGAGAGCTTAACCACGGCCGCCGCGGAACCGCCTTGCCACGCTATAAAAGGGAAGCCCCGAGCGTCTCCAAGCCCTCAGGTAGCCTCATGTCGTCTCACTAGCGCCCCCATCGTCACCAGTTGGAAGGGAGCAGGTCTTCTTCAACCTCTCCGGTCAGTTCGGCCACCGCCGCCTCCCGGCTCCATTCGGCGCAACCAGAGCTTCCCCCTCTCCGTTCTCTTCACCAGGAACCATCTCATCCTCCCGTGAACTCGTTCCCCTGCTTGATTTTGATCGGGAGCCATCGCCACCACAAACTCACTTTGTCACCGAAGCTTCCCTTCGCCGCGGAGCTCGCCGTCGGCGATTTACTCCTTCCCCAGCAACCTTCGACCACCGGGAGAAACGCCCCAGCCGTGCGGATCCATCCCCACCCTCGGGGGCCCGCGAGGAACAGCCAAACGCTGGCGATGATCGCCGGAGCCCCGCTCCGCTCGGGCAAAGGAGCGAGACGACGCATGGCGACTGGTCAAACCTGACCAGTGGGCCCCTGGACCCACTGTCAGCGACCCCGCGCCGTCCACGCTGGAGTAAGTGGAGGCGTCATACCCGTAATACGTCTTCTCTGCGCGAAAGCGTAATCTCTTCAAAACGTTTTCTTTTCTGTTTTAATTTAAAAACAGATATTGACCAGAACTTTGACTAGCTATAACTTTTTAAATATAAGTCCAAATGAGTTGATTCTTTTTCCTACCTTCTTCAAATTTGATCTAGTTTATTTTAAGATTTATTTAAAAAAATTTCAAACAACTTTTTGGTTCTGTTTTTGAAATATGTGTTAATTCAAATATATTTTCAAATAGGATTTTGGGGAAAGAGAAGAAAACTTTCAAAAGTTGGAGAGCACCCTGCCTTTCCACACATTGAAGGCAAGCATTCTGAACTCCGGCATAATAATTTTTGGAGTAATCATTGATGCATTTATAACACCACCGCTTTTCGAAGGACTTGTTATTTCATGTGATATGATCATATGCATGGGTGCATGTTATTGACTTCCATGCTGCTGGAAATGAACACACTTGTGATGATAATCATCCTCATGTGCCTTGCATGCATACCGGTAGGAACCGAGAAAACCTCTGCCTTGGGTAGGCATGAGTTTGTCGCCGGTCACCGTCGGGACGGTTATGTCCGGTATGGCATGGTAAGATATAATGAGTGTTGATTGTATTGGTTGAAAGATATTCGTTATACTAATCATGCAGGGAATACTTAAACCTCCTGAGTCGACCATAGATCGAGTCTTGTTCTAGTAACCCCCATACTTGTTTCGTACTACCACTCGTCTCTACAGCAAGTAGAGTACGGTTCAGTAAGTTGTCAACCTCTTTCTAGCACACACCATACAGAGAGGCCATGGTGGAAGATACTGGTTGTAACTGGTAGGCAGGCCACCTGGTCCGGGAGCATGGGTGTTTCTGGTTGGGACCGAGAGGGGAGGCCACCCCTTAGAGCGCGCAATATAAATTTGATCCCATGCTACGCGAGGTTGTAGCCTCCCCACTTAGATTTTGCTTAACAGGTGTCGTGGGTGATTCCAGACACGTGTGTGATAAGCTGGTGTGTGCAAGTTAGGTGTGTTTTCAACAAAAAGACCGTAGATGGAATTAGTCCCGATGGACTAAAGAAATCCGTTACTCGTGGGTAAAGAGTACACCCTCTGCAGAGAATAAACTTATTCGAATAGCCGTGTCCATGGTTAAGGATTACAGTCTGGGATGGGTCAAGTATCGGTCTTAGTGTCGGTCTTCGGAGGTGAAACTATTAATCCAGAAATGGAATTACTACTTGTGACTGGTGATAACTATGATTATTATTATTTGACTAACCCATGATATTATTGTTATTATCGTGTATCTCTGGGATGGTTCTACCTCCGGGATATTCACTTTGATTGTTTCTTTTAAAGCCCTTTATGAGGCGTCGCCTAGACGCCCGACTGTGGCATTTCTTTTAAAGCCCTTTATGAGGTGTCGCTCAGACGCCCGACTGCGGCTTTTCTTTTTAAGCCCTTTATGTGGTGTCGCTCAGACGCCCGACTGTGGCATTTCTTTTAAAGCCCTTTATGTGGTGTCGCTCAGACGCCCGACTGCGGCTTTTCTTTTTAAGCCCTTTATGTGGTGTCGCTCAGACGCCCGACTGCGGCTTTTCTTTTTAAGCCCTTTATGTGGTGTCGCTCAGAAGCCCGACTGTGGCATTTCTTTTTAAGCCCTTTATGTGGTGTCGCTAAGACGCCCGACTGTGGCATTGCTGGTTATTCGTTTTTCATAAATTTTAATACTACTATGTTATTGCAATTTTGTAAATAACCGCAGGCACGCATCAGAAATTTATTTACTATTTTCGACTGACGTCATGAGCATAAAATGTTTTCAGTACATCATTGTTATATTATACCTGTGTTCATAATGTTTGCGAGTACATTCAAAGTACTCACTGGCTTGTCCCTGGCTATTGTCTTGGCCAGATTTTTCTGCACGGAGAGGAGTGACGCGATGCCAGCTCCGGAACCCACGCAATGGAGATAGCAGCCTCGCGAAGATAGGAATTTAGCCTGGTCAGCTGTTCCCGTGGGGAATGGAGTCCCATAGACACTGATGTTTCACAACCCGCTTCCGCCATCAACCACTAGAAACCATTTGTTGTACTCACAGGCCAGAATGGTCTTGTACTACATATTCTGTATTTTGCTTGGAATTTCTGTATCAAGTTGGAGCCTCATCAGCTAACAGTAATCCTGGGGCTGATGAGAACGACAGTCTTTTCTGGAAATTTATTACCCAGAAAACCGGCCGTGACATGCTAGGTGTGCCCTAACGTGGTACGAGGTGGTACCGGTGAAGGGGGAAAACATCCGGGAAATTATCCCCGGTGTTTCGCGTTTTCGGACAGATGAATCGGAGGGGGAAAGTTGCGTGTTCGCTAGGCTAGGGATGTGCGGCGGACGAACAGGCTGCGTATCCTGATTCGTCTCGTCGTTCTGAGCAACTTTCATATATAAATTATTTTCATCCGAGGTACAAATTATTTTATATTAATTATTAAAGTTTTCATTGATTTTTTCTAATTTCTAGATTTAATTTAATTCGAAATTAAATTGTATTTAAATGTTATGGGTACACAGGAAGTGTACCCAGAGTGTGCCTAAGGGGCTGATAGGTGGGGCCCTGGTCAAATGTCCAGTCAACGTTTGACTGGACCGTTGACTGGTCAAAAGGGCACATGGGGCCCGCATGTCATTCATACATGTTTTACTAAATAACATTTGATTAACTAAACCGGTTGATTAGGTTATTAAGCAGGTTAATTAAGTTAACTAATTAACTTACTAACTAATTAACAATTATTATTTAATTAATCTTTTACTTTTTTGTTTTACTTAAACAGGGGCATGGCCCATTGTTAGTGGCTAACTAGGAGGGGGTTAGTGCTAATCTAACCCCCAATTAGCAGGGACCTGCCCAATCTGGCAGAGGCACAACCGGAAGGGGCTATGCCCGCGCACAGACGAGGGCCGCCGGTGCGGCAGGCCGGACGGCTGGAACGGCGGTGAGCAGCGCGACCTGGGAGCATGAGGGACGGGCGCAGGGCTGCACGACTGCGCGCGGAGGGGCGACCTCACGCGGGGCGTCGTGGTGCGTGGACGGTCGCCAGGCGCGGTGAGGCGCGCGCGGATGGGAATGGCCACGGTGACCGCGGGTGTCTAGGCGTGGTGCGCATGTGCGATGGTGGAACAGCGAGTAAAGCAGTGGGGGGAAGAAGGGGACGCGCAGTAGGAGCTCTCGGCGAACAGGGTTCGGGGAAGCGCTTGGGGAGGTCGGCAGCAACCGACGAGGAGGACGTCGAGGCGTGCAGGGCGGTGACGAGATGCGGGCGAGCATCGGCCACGACCGGGCATGGCCAAGGGAGGCGTGGGGCGGCACCTACGGCAGGGGCGGGCGGAGGAAGGCCGCGGCCGGTGGTGAAGCGGTCCTGGGCGGCGAGCAACGGCGGGGTCCTCGGGCGGCGAGGGTCGGTGAGGACCGGCGGGGAGGAGATGATGACGTGGCGGTCCGGTGGCCCTGGTCCGATGGGGAGGCGGCATCAGCGAGGTAGAGGTGGGGCGGCGGCGCCAGGGGCGCCCTCGGGGGCGTGCGGCAGAGGGGTAGGAAGGGGGCGCTCGTCGATGGGGGGAGGGGGCGCTCGTCCCTAATCCAGATCGGGACAAGGAGAGGAGAGACGTGGGGAGTGGGAGGAGTGGGTTAGTGTTCGGTGTCCCCTGGGGGGTTAGTAGGTGAGGTGGGGTGGGCCGGTCCGGCCGGGTCGGCCTGTAGCTAGCTGGGCCATTCGGCCTAGGGAGAGGGGTTCTTTTCTTTTGTCTTTTTTTTAGTTTTGTTTTCTGTTTTCTTTTAACCTTTAATAGATTTTAGTTTAATTAAAATACAATAATAGTCTCTAAATTAGTATTTCTAAACATCCCATTGGCACAAGCAATATAGCACATTTTAGAAAGTAGTTTGTATTTGTTTATTAATTTACGGGCAATTAATTAATAGTTCTACCACTATTTTATTTTATTTCAGTGCATTTAACTACTTTATAACAGTGTGTCTTCTCCACCAATATTTATTATGAATTACTTGCTACATTTAGAACATATTAGTTTTGACTTTTGAAAACTTTTCTTGTTTGACTTTATTTCAAATTTGAATTTGAAAGAGTTTTGAATCATCGTGAGATTATCAACAGTAATCGTGGTGACGTGACAACATTAGCAGAGGTTTACTGTAGCTTGATTATCCGGGCGTCACAGTACCTATGGGATGCTACTAGTGTTTATTACTCTTTGTAGTTGATGCTAGTTGGTTTATTCGATGGAAGATTATATGTTCAGATCCTTTATGCATATTAATACCCCTCTGATTATGAACATGAATATGATTTGTGAGTAGTTACATTTGTTACTGAGGACATGGGAGAAGTCTTGCTATAAGTAGTCATGTGAATTTGGTCTTCGATCGATATTTTGATGAGATGTATGTTGTCTTTCCTCTAGTGGTGTTATGTGAACGTCGACTACATGACACTTCACCATCGTTTGGGCCTAAGGGAAGGCATTAGGAAATAATAATTAGATGATGGCTTGCTAGAGTGACAGAAGCTTAAACCCTTGTTTATGCGTTGCTTTGTAAGGGGTTGATTTGGATCCATATGTTTCATGCTATGGTTAGTTTACCTTAATTCTTCTTTCGTAGTTGTGGATGCTTGCGAAGGGGGTTAATCATAAGTGGGATGCTTGTCCAGGGAAGGGCAGTACCCAAGCACCGGTCCACCCACATATCAAATTATCAAAGTAACGAACGCGAGTCATATGAGCATGATGAAAACTAGCTTGACGATAATTCCCATGTGTCCTCAGGAGCACTTTTCTTTATATAAGAGTTTGTCCAGGCTTGTCCTTGGTTACAAAAAGGATTGGGCCACCTTGCTGCACCTTGTTTACTTTTGTTACTTGTTACCCGTTATGAACTACCTTATCACAAAACTATTTGTTACCGATAATTTCAGTGCTTGCAGAGAATACCTTACTGAAAACTGCTTGTCATTTCTTTCTTCTCCTCATTGGGTTTGACACACTTACTTATCGAAAGGACTACGATAGATCCCCTATACTTGTGGGTCATCACACACCGACTAAGGCACTGATGGTGGCATGCGAGCTCCAGCAATATCTGCCACTGGAGGCGGAGCATGGTCCTTGGCTCAGGCAGATCACATATCTTCTTGGTATTACTGGCCAGATGCGGCTGCGTTCGTAGACGTTGTTGAGGGAGTCCTGGATTAGGGGGTCCTCGGGTGTTCGGGCTGTGTGATATGGGCCGGACTGATGGGCCATGAAGATACAAGGCAGAAGACCTTCCCCCGTGTCCGGGTAGGACTCTCCTATGCGTGGATGGCAGGATTGGTGTCCGTATATATAATTTCCTTCCTCTGCAAGTCGACTCTGTACAACCCTAGGCCCCTCCGGTGTGTATATAAACCGGAGGGTTTAGTCCGTAGAGGCCATCATAATTCATACATGCTAGACATCTAGGGTTTAGCCACTACGATCTCTAGGTAGATCAACTCTTGTAACCCCTATACTCATCAAATACAATCAAGAAGGACGTAGGGTTTTACCTCCTTTAAGAGGGCCCGAACCTGGGTGAACATTATGTTCCCCTAGTCCCTTGTTACCTTCGATCCTCAGACGCACAGTTCGGGAACCCTTACCCGAGATTGACCTGTTTCGACACCGACATTGGTGCTTTCATTGAGAGTTCCACTGTGTCGTCGGCAAAAGGTTCGATGGATCATTCGATCATCGACAACGATGCTGTTTCTGGGGAAACATTCTCCCCTGGTCAAATTTTTGTGTTTCACGGCTTCGCTCTGCGTGCCAATTCAGTTGGTCACCTTGAATAGATCGATAGCTACACCCCTCGTCATCGGATCAGGTTCGGAAGCCTGAACTATGTTGCAGATATCTGGGGAGAGTTGATCTTCGAAGGGTTCACAACCTCGACCGCTATTCCTCATCTTCAAGAAGGAAACCCGTCGGATTAACCATCAAGAACCATTCAAGGATAAACTATCATTCCTACCCTAGCTTTAGATCTAGAGCGGACCATCTGGTCTGAAGGCAGGAGTATTAACCTCACTGGACTCTCTCCTACTACGGAGCTCCCTGCCGGAGACCTAGAGGCGACTATATTACCAACAGGCCTGGAATCAAACAAGTCTCTCCCTACCATCGGGGAGCCGAACTGACCTCTGGGTGACCTGCGTCCATTGAGCACGGCCAGGTGACGCTTACCATGCCTAGCTCCACAGGTCCCCGGTTTCCCGTCTAGCCTCCGCTCCTAAACGAGGCCCTAGACTTAATGCGATCTCTCGCCATTACGAAAGTATCACCTCCGAATTACGCCCAGCCCGGATTAGGGGCTGAGAGCGGGGAATTTTGCTTCCCACCCACCACCCACTTAATAGCCACTGTCGAGGACTCCGGCATGCTAGATTATGCCTCCCAAGACATGGACGGTATGAACGACGATGCCGGAGACGATCCAGGCCAAAACCACTTCCACTTACGACGTGTACATGGTGGACTCCCCCGAAAAGAAGGATGACGACTATGCTAAAAACCCAATGAAGGACAAGCCTGTCGAGGCACCATCAAAATGCCGACGTCAGCGGCGCCGCTCAAAATCGCGTCATGAAAAGTAAAGTAATATCGGCACCGGAGATAACAATACTCCGAATGACGCCGAAGACCTCGAAGACATCGTTGAGCCTGCGTCCGAGCAGGATGAATGGGAGGAGGGACAAGTTAACCCCTGCGAATCTATCAGCAATGAGGATTTGGAGGATAGTAACTATCTACCGGTCTCCAAGGAGGATGTCAGCCTCGACAACAAAGATTTCATCATGCCAGAGGAACTCCTCGAGCAAGAGCGCTTCAAGCGACAACTAATCGCCAATGCGAGGATCCTAAAAAAGAAACAACAACAACTTCAAGCCGAACAGGATACGCTCAACGACAGATGGACCAAGGTCCTAGCTGTCGAAGAATACGGCTTCTAGCGCCCAACAAAGAGTTATCCAACACGTCGGCTACTACCATAATTTGACGATGAAGCCCTTGAGCCAATACCGTCAAGATATAATCACGCTGACAAACCAGACCGACCACCACATGGATGGGACAAAGCGGCAGCTTATGCCGAACACCAGCCCACGCCACCTCGCCGTAGAGGCAAAGAGGTAGCGGCTCCGGGCTACACCTACAACTTATGTCAGGACCTGGACAATAGAGCCGGTCAGACTAGATCAATCTATGGATCAAGGGGACGTGCTCCAACGCGAGATGATGGCCATCAAGCTTGGCGCGATAAGCACAACCAAACTCGGGGCGAAAACCAAACACGGATGTCGTCCGAACTCCATCAGGACGTTGCCCGATACAGAGGCGCCGCACACCCCTTGTGATTTACCGATGAGGTAATGCAGCACCAGTTTCCAGAAGGGTTTAAACTCGTAAACATCAAAGCATACGATGGAACCACATATCCCGCGTTATGGATTGAAGATTTTCTTCTCCATATTCACATGGCTCGCGATGACGATCTCCATGCCATTAAATACCTCCCCCAAAATCTAAAAGGACCACCACGACATTGGTTGAATAGCCTCCCAGAGAACTCCATTGGCAGCTGGGAAGATTTGGAGGATGCCTTTCGAGACAACTTCCAAGGCACTATGTCCGGCCACCAGATGCCGATGACCTTAGTCACATAGTCCAGCAACCCAGAGAGTCAGCTGGCAAACTCTGGACTCGGTTCTTAATTAAAAAAACCAAATCGTCGATTGTCCGGACGCCGAAGCCCTAGAAGCCTTTAAACACATCGTCCACAACGAATGGCTCGCCCGACACCTCGGCCAGGAAAAGCCGAAGTCTATGGCAACTCTTACTACACTCATGACCCGCTTCAGTGCGGGAGAAGATAGATGTTTAGCTCGCAGAAGCAACAGTACCAGCGACCCTGACACCTCCAAAACCATGGATGGAAACGGAAGGCCATGATGTAACAAACACAAGCGTTGGAAGAACAATGAAGAAACTGAAGATACAGTGGTCAACGCTGGATTTAGTGGCTCTAAGCCTGGTCAGCGGAAGAAGCCATTCAAAGGAAATAAGGACGGGCCATCTAATTTGGACAAAATACTCGACCGACCTTGCCATATTCACGCACCTCGACAAGCCTACCAATCATTCCAACTGAAACTGTTGGGTCTTTAAACATGCCGGTAAGTTAAATATCGAACACAAGGGGAAAGGGCTGCCAAGCGAGGCGATGATGAGCCCCGCCCACCGAACATAGGGGGACATAAGAAATTTCCCCCTGAGGTGAAAACAGGGAATATGATATATGTCATGCATATCCCCAAGAGGGAGCGCAAGCACGCACTAAGGGACGTCTACGCCGTAGAGCCCGTCGCCCTAAATTCAACCCATGGTCGGCTTGCCCGATCACCTTCGACCGTATGGACCACCCGTACAGTATCCGTCATGGTGGTTCGGCAGCCCTGGTCATCGATCCAATCATTGATGGATACCATCTCACTCGAGTCCTTATGGACGACGCCAGCAGTCTTAACCTGATTTATCAAGACACTTCTCGTAAAATGGGTATTGACCCGTCAAGAATCAAGCCTAGTAACACCACCTTTTAAAGGAGTGATACCCAACGTAGAGGCCCGCTGCACGGGTTCGTTAACATTAGAAGTAGTCTTCCTTTCGCTGGATAACTTCTGAAGCGAAGACTTGATCTTCGATATTGTCCCCTTTCGAAGTGGTTATCACTTACTGCTCGGACGAACTGCCATCGCTTGTTTCAACGCAGTCCCACACTATGCTTACTTAAAGCTCAAAATGCTCGGACCGCGTGGTGTTATCACGATCAATGGCAACATGGAGCGCTCCCTCCGTACTGAGGAGCACACCGCGGCCCTTGCAGCTAAAGTACAGAGCAGCCTCATGAAGCTGAACAAACCATCGGCCACCAAGCCACCGGACACCGCTAAGCGAGTCCGGCCTACTCTGTAGAACGACATCTCGATGGATCTTGAGCAGGATTAGTAATTTTGCCTCCATCGATTGGCTCATAAAACCGAAGCATATGTACCACATGTGCATAATTACGCACTTAAAATACCCTATGCAAACGGCGGAGGCACACTGTGGACAAGGTCTATAGTGCGGCTCGACCCTATTTGGACCATAACCTTCTTTCTCTTTTCTTTCCTTCCTTTTCTTTTCTCTTTCATATTACAGGTTCATTAAAACCTAGTTACCTTACGGTCATACACGGGCTCTTCTCCAGGCCCCTTTTGTATAAATGATCATCGATTTCTCCTCTCAAAGGATCTTTTACCAAGGAAAAAGTGGCGCAGACGTGTGGTAGGGCGTCAATGGGATCTTCAAGACTACCTTTTCTTTTGAGGCCCTGTATACAGCTTCCCCCTGTTTACAAATTCTCGGCATGTAAAATAGCCTTGATGTCTATGGCATTACCTGTAATAGCACATTTTGACGTATCTATCCGATAATAATGGAAATAGTTTTTCGCCAACCCCTGTTCGGTATTGGTTTATCTCATAATCTGTGTTCCTTCTCTGCTTCAGATTTCCATATATACTTTGGTCCGGCCTAAATATCCGGGGCTCCATTCGGCCACGTATATATTCAGAAGTCCAAATACTTTTAGGGTATATTTCGGCATCCTGAATACTGCATTATATGCATCAACTCCGAATCATGTCTTTGGTCTAGAGTTGGGTTGCCCGGCTCCTATGATTACCACCTTACGTTCCACTAGTTCGGCTAAGGCAGTAAAGGGAGAACTACTGCAATTGTGTTTCCAATTTGTCCGGTCAAACACCTCAGTAGAGAAAGCCAAAAATTGACTGTCATGATAGGGCGAGAGCTGGTCACCGATTCGACGACTAACTACAAATCTTTTGTGATTTACTCTGTATTATACGAAGGGCTGGGCTTCGCCTGGTCATGCAATAAAGTCGTCCTAGTTCGGATGGCCGCACACGCACCAGGGGCTAGTCCTTAGCTCCACCGTCAAACTCCTATGGCTAAGTGAAAGTAATAAAGCTGCATAATATGATTGCCTGTTTAGCTACGCAGACACCTCCTTTGCGGACCAAGACATTGGGTCAAGTGTGATCACACGCTATCCCGAACACCCCTGTAGCTTCTACGTGGGGGTTGAAGCAGGCGACTGGCAAACTTTTAGAATTGAAACGGCTGCACATGAGGAAAATAATTTCAGGTAAAGGCCTTTATATTTTACAAGCCTTGGTTCATAAAACAAAGTTTGAATAAGCCTAATACATTTACTCAAACATGATATCCTTTGAGCATTGGTCGTCTACTATTCGGGCACCCGCCAGGACATCATCAAAGTACCTCTCCGGCTTGCGGTGGTCCTTGCCTTCGGGCGGGCCTTCGATTGCCACGATGGTGGCCTTCATTTTCGCCAGTGCATCTTGACATGGGCAAAGGCCGTCCGCGCACCCTCTATGCATGTCGAGCGCTTCACAGCTTAAACTCGGGGAAGGGCATCGACGAGTCACCTCACCAAGCTGAAGTAGCTGCTGGGAATGGGTTCGGCTGCCAAGCTGTACTATGATGTACTTCATGGCAAGGCCAGACATCCTATGCAGCTCCGACAGTTGCATTATCTGGTTGTTCAACAGCGCCAGACGCTCTGGCACCAGGAACTGTGACTAGAACAGCTTCACTGTCGTGTTCCCCTCCTGGGCTCGGAAGAACTGCGCGGCATCGGCAGCACACCTCGGAAGATCCGCAAAGGCATATGGAGAACTCTAGAGTCGAGTGAGAAAGGCATATCTTTGACCCCCAAATATACTCTGCAAAAGATAGGGCTTACCAGCCGATATCTATCCGGCCTCTGGATCTCTTTACGAGCACTCCGGGACTCAGTCCATGCCTCCTTGGCCTCATTGAGGGCTTTGGCGAGTTTGGCCATTTGGACCATAGTCTTCTCCTCCAAAGCCTCGCATTTTCCGATGGTGTCCTTCAGCTTTTGCTCCACTTCGGCCACCCACTCTTCATGGTGGCGGCGGGTGACCTGTTCGGCCTTTAATTCCGCAGCCGCTTTGCCCACCTTCACCTCCTCCTTGGCTTGGGCAAGGGCGCTCTTGAGGGTCTCAACCTCGGCTGCGTTACCTGCACTCATCATCATAGCAGTACATGAGTTAAACTCTGAATTTGAATATCACTTCAGATATATGATTACACTCTTTCAAGCGTACAAACATAACTTTTGCCTCATCGAACCACTTGTTAACGTGGTCGATCTAATCGTCAGCCAGCTTTAGTTTCTGATTGAGTTTGGAAACTTCAGCAGCCTGGCCGGTTGCCGCCAATAGGGAATCTTGTTATAAAAAAGAAAAGTACGTCACCTATTCTGAATACTATGTGATCCTCTGTTCGGCTTTTTTCAAAATCGAACAGAGTCTCAGGGGCTACTGATACGTCTCCAACATATCTATAATTTTTTATTCTCCCATGATATTATATTATCTGTTTTGGATGTTTAATGGGCTTTAATTTACACTTTTATATTATTTCTAGGACTAACCTACTAACCAAAGGCCCAGTGCAAATTGCTGTTTTTGCCTATTTCAGTGTTTCATAGAAAAGGAATATCAAACGGAATGAAACCTTTGGAAGCATTATTTTTCGAACAAACCTTATCCAAGAGACTTGGAGTGGCCATCAAGAAAGAAGAGAGGAGTCCACGAGGCAGGGGGCGTGCCCAGGGGGGCAGGCGCGGCCTCCACCCTCGTGGGCCCCTCGCAGCTCCACCGACGTACTTTTTCCTCCTATATATACCCATATACCCCAAAAACATCCAGGAGCACCACGAAACCCTATTTCCACCGCCGCAACCTTCTGTACCTGTGAGATCCCATCTTGGGGCCTTTTTCGGAGCTCTGCCGGAGTGGAATCAATCACGGAGGGCTTCTACATCAACACCATAGCCTCTCCGATGATGTGTGAGTAGTTTACCATAGACCTTCGGGTCCATAGTTATTAGCTAGATGTCTTTTTCTCTCTCTTTGGATCTTAATACAAAGTTCTCCTCAATTATATTGGAGATCTATTCGATGTAATTCTTTTTGCGGTGTGTTTGTCGAGATCCGATGAATTTATGGTTTTATGATCAAGATTATCTATGAACAATATTTGATTCTTCTCTAAATTCTTTTAGGCATGATATAAATATCTTTGCAAGTCTCTTTGAATTATCAGTTTGGTTTGGCCTACTAGATTGATCTTTCTTGCAATGGGAGAAGTGCTTAGCATTGGGTTCAATCATGCGGGGTCCTTTCCTAGTGACAGCAGGGGCAGCAAGGCAAGTATTGTATTGTTGCCATCGAGGATAAAAAGATCGGGTTTATATCATATTGCTTGAGTTTATCCCTCTACATCATGTCATCTTGCCTAATGCGTTACTCTATTCTTATGAACTTAATACTCTAGATGCATGCTGGATAGCAGTCGATGTGTGGAGTAATAGAAGTAGATGCAGAATCATTTCGGTCTACTTGTCATGGACATGATGCCTATATACATGATCATGCCTAGATATTCTCATAATTATGCACTTTTCTATCAATTGCTCGACAGTAATTTGTTCACCCACCGTAACACTTATGCAATTTTGAGAGAAGCCCTAGTGAAACCTATGGCCCCCGGGTCTATCTTCCATCATATTATTTTCGTACCAACTTGCTATTTCAATTACCGTTTATTTTCCAATCTATATCATCAAAATACCAAAAATATTTATCTTATTATCTCTATTAGATCTCACTTTCGTAAGTGACCGTGAAGGGATTGACAACCCCTTTATCGCGTTGGTTGCGAGGTTCCTGTTTGTTTGTGCATGTACTAGGTGACTTGTGTGTTACCTCCTACTGGATTGATACCTCGGTTCTCAAAAACTGAGGAAAATACTTACGCTACTGTGCTTCATCACCCATTCCTCTTCAAGGGAAAACCAACACACACTCAAGAGGTAGCAGGAAGGATTTCTGGCGCTATTGCCGGGGTGGTTGCATCAAGTTAAGACATACCAAGTACCCATCACAAACTCTTATCCCCCGCATTACATTATTTGCCATTTGCCTCTCGTTTTCCTCTCCCCCACTTCACCTTTGCCTTTTCTTCGCCTTCTTCCCGTATGTCTTTTTTTGTGTGTTTCCATGTTCCTTCTGTTTGCTTGCATCTTTGCTTGCTTAAAATCTATTGATATGGATCCACTTAAAGTGTTCTACTTGGATCATCTTCGATCCTTATGCGCTCGTGCTGAAACCCCAACTAGCCTAGTTGATGGGAAATCTTTAGATGAGCATGCTCATTTTGTGCATCGTCATTTATCTGAAAAGGGGAAGCTCTTATGGTATCAAATAAATAGTTTGCTATGCTATGATTGGAATCTTTGTGAAATTTATGACTTTACTTATCGCTCCAAGAACCCTAAAAAACACCTTCCCTACCTATATGAGTTTAATGATAATGAAGTCTTATCTTCTTATGGAAAGGGTGTTTATAGTTACTATGATATCGAACAAATTGAAGAATTTCTCGTTTTTAAGGGTGCTCATGAAGTTGTTTCTTTGATATTTAAGTATGATATTACTCTCTACAAATCTGAAAATTCCGACATACTTAAATATTGCTATGAAAACTATGCTCACAATGCCTATGTTAAGGAATTTATTGAGAGAAGGACCGTTGCTTTGGAAGAAAATAATGATATGCACGAACCTATAGATAATTATGATTCCAATGATTTGATTGAAATATCCATTGATGAACATGATGATTGCTATTCTTAGAGCCATGATGCCAATATTTTATGGAGATGAAATTTTCTATAGTTCCTTATGTTAAACACGCGATTATTTCTATTGCACCCATACTTGTTAGTTCCTTGAATCAAAAGCAAGATTGCAATTATTTTACTATAAATTCTATTGATGTCAATTGTGCTAATAATATGCAAAACCCTAAGCTTGGGGATGCTAGTTTTGCTATGTCTACTACTTATTGCAATGATCATGATTGAGGTGATTCTTCTTTTGATCTTGAAAATTTATTTAAGCCCCATGATGAATATGAGATTGATAATAGTGTTTTCAATATTATTAAAAGTGGGTTTGGAGAGGTCATGACTTTAGTTAATGTTAATCCCACTATTTTGGAAGAGTGTCAACTTTGCATGCATGTGGATCATGTTGAAAATATTTTATGTGATAGCTATTTTGTTGAATTTTCTCATGATCCCACATGTCATTATTATGAGAGAGGAAAATATGATTGTGGAAATTTTCATGTTACTAAATTACCTCTCGTTATGTTGAGATTGCTATTGTTTCTTTCTACTTCCTTGCATATGCTAGTTTTTGCTTGCTATGATAATTTGTTTGCATATAATATTCCTATGCATAGTAAGTATGTTAGACTTAGATGTGTTTGTCACGTGTTTCATGATGCTCTCTTTGTGCTTCAATTCTTGTCTTTCATGTGAGCATCGTTGAAATTATCAATGCCTAGCTAAGGGCGTTAAACGATAGCGCTTGTTGGGAGGCAACCCAATTTTATTTTTGTTTCTGTTTAGTAATAAATAATTCATCTAGATTATGTTTAGATGTGGTTTTATGCTTTTAATTAGTTTTTTCACCAAGTAGAACCTTTGGGAAGACTTGGGGGAAGACCTTACGATCTTGCTGTAAAAAACAGAAATTTTAGCGCTCACGAGATTTGCTGCCATTTTTTTACTGGAGAGTGCAATTAGGTTGATTCTTTTTGAAGACGATTAATAGACAAATTCCTCACTTCGACCAACTTATTTCAGAATTTTTGGGGTACAGAAGTATTTGAAACCTACAGATTACTACAGACTGTTCTGTTTTTGACAGATTCTGTTTTTCGTGTGTTGTTTGCTTATTTTGATGAATCTATGGCTAGTATCGGGGGTATGAACCATGGAGAAGTTGGAATACAGTAGGTTTAAAACCAATATAAATAAAGAATGAGTTCATTACAGTACCTTGAAGTGGTGGTTTGTTTTCTTATACTAACGGAGCTCATGACATTTTCTGTTGAAGTTTTATGTTGTGAAGTTTTCAAGTTTTGGGTAAAGATTTGATGGATTTTGGAACAAGGAGTGGAAAGAGCCTAAGCTTGGGGATGCCCAAGGCACCCCAAGGTAAATTTCAAGGACAACAAAAAGGCTAAGCTTGGGTATGCCCCGGAAGGCATCCCCTCTTTCGTCTTCGTCCATCGGTAACTTTACTTGATGCTATATTTTTATTCACCACATGATATGTGTTTTGCTTGGAGCATCTTGTATGATTTGAGTCTTTGCTTTTTTGTTTACCACAATCATCCTTGCTGTACACACCTTTTGGGAGAGACACACATGAGTTGGAATTTATTAGAATACTCTATGTGCTTCACTTATATCTTTTGAGCTAGATAATTTTGCTCTAGTGCTTCACTTATATCTTTTTAGTGCATGGTGGTGGTTTTATTTTATTTTATAGAAATTATTGATCTCTCATGCTTCACATATATTATTTTGAGAGTCTTATAAAAAAGGATGGTAGTTTTCTTTGGCTATAAAATTAGTCCTAATATGATAGGCATTCAGGATGGGTATAATAAAAACTATCATAAAAAGTGCTTTGAATAGTATGAGAAGTTTGATACTTGATGATTGTTTTGAGATATGAAGATGGTGATATTAGAGTCATGCTAGTTGAGTAGTTGTGAATTTGAGAAATACTTGTATTAAAGTTTGTGATTCCCGTAGCATGCACGTATGGTGAACCGTTATGTGATGAAGTTGGAGCATGATTTATTTATTGACTGTCTTCCTTATGAGTGGCGGTCGGAGACTAGCGGTGGTCTTTTCCTACCAATCTATCCCCCTAGGAGCATGCACGTAGTACTTTGTTTTGATAAATAATAGATTTTGCAATAAGTATGTGATTTCTTTATGACTAATGTTGAGTCCATGGATTATACACACTCTCACCCTTCCACCATTGCTAGCCTCTCTAGTACCGCGCAACTTTGGCCGGTACCATAAACCCACCATATACTTTCCTAAAAACAGCCACCATACCTACCTATTATGGCATTTCCATCACCATTATGAGATATATTGCCATGCAACTTACCACCGTTCCGTTTATTATGACACGCTTCATCATTGTCATATTGCTTTGCATGAACATGTAGTTGACATCATATTTGTGGCAAAGTCACGTTCATAATTCTTTCATACATGTCACTCTTGATTCATTGCACATCCCGGTACACCGCCGGAGGCATTCACATAGAGTCATTTTTTGTTCTTTTATCGAGATGTAATTTTTGAGTTGTAAGTAAATAAAAGTGTGATGATCATCATTATTAGAGCATTGTCCCAAGTGAGGAAAGGATGATGGAGACTATGATTCCCCCACAAGTCGGGATGAGACTCCGGACGAAAAATAAAATAAAATAAAATAAAATAAGAGGCCATAAAAAGGGGGAAGGCCCAAAAAAGAGAAAAAAGAGAGAAGGGACAATGTTACTATCCTTTTACCACACTTGTGCTTCAAAGTAGCACTATGATGTTCATGATAGAGAGTCTCCTATGTAGTCACTTTCATATACTAGTGGGAATCGATCATTATAGAACTTGGCTTGTATATTCCAATGATGGCATTCCTCAAAATGCCCTAGGTCTTCGTGAGCAAGCAAGTTGGATGCACACCCACTTAGTTATTTTGTTGAGCTTTCATACATTTATAGCTCTAGTGCATCTGTTGCATGGCAATCCCTACTCACTCACATTGATATCTATTGATGGGCATCTTCATAGCCCATTGATACGCCTAGTTCATGTGAGACTATCTTCTCCCTTTCGTCTTCTCCACAACCACCATTCTATTCCACATATAGTGCTATGTCCATGGCTCACGCTCATATATTGCATGAAGATTCAAAAAGTTTGAGAACACCAAAAGTATGAAACAATTGCTTGGCTTGTCATCGGGGTTGTGCATGATTTAAATACTTTGTGTTGTGAAGATAGAGCATAGCCAGACTATATGATTTTGTAGGGATAACTTTCTTTGGCCATGTTACTTTAAGAAGATATGATTTATTTATTGGTATGCTTGAAGTATTATTACTTTTATGTCAATATTAAACTTTTGTCTTGAATCTTTCGAATCTGAACATTCATGCCACAATAAAGAGAATTACATTGAAAATTACATTCATAATTAGTTATTTTATCATTTACCTACTCGAGGACGAGCAAGAATTATGCTTGGGGATGCTTGATACGTCTCCAACGTATCTACAATTTTTGATTGTTCCATGCTATTATATTATCTGTTTTGGATGTTTAATGGGCTTTAATTTACACTTATATATTATTTTTGGGATTAACCTACTAACCAAAGGCCCAGTGCAAATTGTTGTTTTTTGCGTATTTCAGTGTTTCGCAGAAGGAATATCAAATGGGATCCAAACGGAATGAAACCTCGGGAGAGTTATTTTTGGAACAAACATGATCCAGGAGACTTGGAGTGGCCGTCAAGAAAGAAGCGAGGAGGCGACGAGGCAGGGGGGCGCGCCCAGAGGGGGCAGGCGCGCCCCCCAGCCTCATGGGCCCCTCACAGCTCCACTGACGTACTTCTTCCTCCTATATATACCCATATACCCCGGAAACATCCAGGAGCACCACGAAACCCTATTTCCACCGCCGTAACCTTCTGTACCCGTGAGATCCCATCTCGGGGCCTTTTCCGGAGCTCTACTGGAGGGGGAATCGATCATGGAGGGCTTCTACATCAACACCATAGCCTCTCCGATGAAGTGTGAGTAGTTTACCACAGACCTTCGGGTCCATAGTTATTAGCTAGATGGCTTCTTCTCTCTCTTTGGATCTCAATACAAAGTTCTCCTCAATTCTCTTGGAGATCTATTCGATGTAATTCTTTTTGTAGTGTGTTTGCCGAGATCCGATGAATTGTGGGTTTATGATCAAGATTATCTATGAACAAAAATTTGATTCTTCTCTGAAGTCTTTTATGCATGATTTAAATATCTTTGCAAGTATCTTCGAATTATCAGTTTGGTTTGGCGTACTAGATTGATCTTTCTTGCAACGGGAGAAGTGCTTAGCTTTGTGTTCAATCTTGCGGTGTCCTTTCCAAGTGACAGCAGGGGCAGCAAGGCACGTATTGTATTGTTGCCATTGAGGATAAAAATATGGGGTTTATATCATATTGCATGAGTTTATCCCTATACATCATGTCATCTTGCCTAATGCGTTACTCTGTTCTTATGAACTTAATAATCTAGATGCATGTTGGATAGTGGTCGATGTGTGGTGTAATAGTAGTAGATGTAGAATTGTTTCGGTCTACTTGTCGTGGACATGATGCCTATATACACGATCATGCCTAGATATTATCATAGTTATGCACTTTTCTATCAATTGCTCGATAGTAATTTGTTCACTCACCGTAACACTTATGCTATTTTGAGAGAAGCCACTAGTGAAAACTATGGCCCCCGGGTCTATTTTCCATCATATTGTTTTCATATCAACTTGCTATTTCTATTACCATTTATTTTCCAATCTATATCATATAATACCAAAAATATTTATCTTATTATCTCTATCAGATCTCAGTTTCGTAAGTGACCATGAATGGATTGACAACCCCTTTATCGCGTTGGTTGTGAGGTTCTTGTTTGTTTGTGCAGGTACTAGGTGACTTGTGTGTTACCTCCTACTGGATTGATACCTTGGTTCTCAAAAATTGAGGGAAATACTTACGCTACTGTGCTGCATCACCCTTTGCTCTTCAAGGGAAAACCAACACATGCTCAAGAGGTAGCAGCTACTATCTATATATAGGTATATTTCCTTCATATGAAAAGCGTCTGGAGCATTACGTCGCATACCTCAAAGCCTGTTAGAAGGCTGGTGAAGGCTTCATTCAGCCCGTTTTGGCGGACTGAACCTTCTCAACTACCACACCCATCAGGGTGCGGTGCTCCTCCATGATGGAAGCACGTCGTAGTGCTTCTATAATGCCCCGGATGTAACATTCCATAATTGTAGCTCCAACTCTTGCCATTTCCGGCTATGTGATATGTTATATACTCCGTGGTTGGGTTTTGTCCTCGTTTTGCATTTTGTTCGTGTCATGCATTTCATCTCATGTCATCATGTGCATCTCATTTGCATTCGTGTTCGTCTCATGCATCCGGTCATTTTCCCCGTTGTCCATTTCGGAATCCAACACTCCCACATGCACCCGTTGCACCTCTCAAATATCGTTTCGTGAGCGGGAGAAAAAAGTTCTTAGAATGGGCCTAGATTTGTCGAGTGGCCATGATACATCACTGGTAGGCCGCCTATCAAATTTCGTTCCATTCGGAGGTCGTTTCATGGCCCAACGGTTAACCGGGTAACCGCAAAACCCCCTCTCTCATTGCAGCCCAGCTCTCCTCCAAAACAGCCCACTAGCCCATCTAAACACCCTCCATGCTATCCGTCATTGGATCACGATCGTGTGGGCGAAAACCGCACCTCATTTGGACTCTCCTAGCTCCCTCTACCTATTTAAACACCCTCCCCCGAAATTTGCGGATAAACCCTAACCTTCTTCCCTCGCGCCACCGGATGTGTCCGCCGGACACGTCGCCCGGACCAATCCAGGGATGCCACCTCAGCTACGCCGGTTCCAATGCACAACTGGGGCGTCCGACATCACCCCCCCACCGGCCTCTCTCCTCCGGCCGCCCGCCGCCGCCTCTGCCTTCTGCAGCCCACCAGGCCCGGAGCTGGCCCTCCCGGCCCATCCGCCTCCCGCAGACGAGCGCCGCCCGCCTCCGTCGCGGTGCGCCTTCCTGCCGCCCGCCACACGCCGCCGCGCCAGGCTACCCAGACCTCGCCGCTGATCCGCTGTGCACCGCCACGCCAAGGCCACCCACCGCCCAGATCCGGCCGGATCTCGCCCTGCCGGCTCCGGCCATCTCCACCTTCCGCCGCCTCCTCCCTGTTGTCCACACCTCGCCGGCGACCTCCTCCTCACCGGAGTCTGGGTCAGCGACGCGTCTGGATACGTCCAATCCACCCTGGCACGTCTTTAAACTTTCAGCTCATGTGTGCATCTTGTGAGATCCATAACTTTGTGCTCATGACCCCGTTTTGCGTGCATGATATATCAAAATGTTCGTCTCGTGATGCTGTTAATTCTAGTGTCATTTGCATGCATGTTACTATCCATATTGATGCCTTAATCTTTGTTTCAAAAGTGCTACATGATGTTGTCTTCTAGAATTCATCATAACTTGCTGATTTGTCATGTTCATAGCATTTTGTGTGTGCATCCTTTGAGCATTATGTGTACATGTTTTAGGAGCATCTCCATGCCATTTTTATAGTGGTGCAGGCCTTGTATTTTTATGAGCTCTGTGGTTACTGCAAAGCAGGCCACATGATGTTGCTGATTTCAGACACTTAGTATTTTTGCTGTCTTTTCCTGTTACATTATGTTGCTTTGTTGACTTGTTGTCACAAGTACATCCATGCATATTTTGATGAAGTTTAGTAAGGATTTTTTGAAGATATGGTTATGCTATATCCATTCATGCCTCTGGTTGTAATTATGGAGTCGTGTAGCTTGTCATTGCCATGCTCTACTTTTGCTAAATATAGTTGCTATCAGTTTGTTAACAGGAAGTGCATTTTTTCCATGTGTTTTGCTAGTGAACCATGCACCCTATGAACTTGGTCTTGCCATGTTTAGCTTCATAATTGTGTATAGTTATTGTTGGTTACCTTGTTATGCCATGAAATGCTTTGTGGTGAGTGGCATGAGCTTGCAAAGTTGTTATCATTAATCTGTTTCTGCCATGCTATGTTCTTCTAAGTCTAAAACTGTTCATATCACTTGCCATGTTTGCATGGGTGCTACCTCATTCTCTGTGCATCTTTGGCTCAAGATCAGTAAGGGAGTTTTGTTCTTTGCCTTCAATACTAGCATGCCATGCCTTTGTTTGCCATGATATGTTCCAGTAGCATGTTGTTTGCCAGCTCTAAACATTGCTACCTGATGTTGTTTATGATATGTTCAGTATTTTCACCAAGTTTGTAACCTGATTGTCATTTGCATCTTTGCCATGCTATTTTAGGCTTGTTCTAGTGAGTTATAGTAGGAGCTCAGTGTTCATGGTTTGTAGAGCTTCACTTTTACTTCACTGCCATGTGCTTTTTTGCTTTGTTGGAGTGCTGTAGCATAGTTTCATGATGCATCTTAAGTGCTATGATGTTGTTAAGCATAGTTTGCATCATTCTTGTCTTGCTCGTCGTTTGCAAACCGTCCATCCGTTTCCGGTGATCTTCATATCGATTTCGACCGAAATCTCCTAACATTTCCAATGGCATGCTTGGTTTGCCAAGTTGATGCCTTTGATCATCTTTTCCCTTCCGGAGTACCATATGCATTGCACATCATACCTTGCATTCCATGCCATGTCTTGCATCATGTTGCTTGTGCACTGCACCATGATTGATTGTTGTTTCGTTGCTTGTGTTTTTGCTTTGGGTACAGCCGGGAGATGAGTTCCTGAATGAGGATCCTGTTGAGTACGTCTACGAGGAGCAAGCTTACGACAATCCTAAGAACTTTGCAGGCAAGATTATCATTACCCTCGATATCACTTCTATCTTTGCTTTCTAGTTGTTCGTTCTATCGCTATGCTGCGCTACCTACCACTTGTTTGTCATGCCTCCCCTATTGCCATGTCAAGCCTCCAACCCACCTTCCTAGCAAACCATTGTTTGGCTATGTTACCGCTTTTGCTCAGCCCCTCTTATAGTGTTGCTAGTTGCAGGTGCCTTGCAGGTTGTTCCATGTTGGAACATGGATATGTTGGGATATCACAATATCTCTTATTTTAATTAATGCATCTATATACTTGGAAAAGGGTGGACGGCTTGTCCTTTTGCTCGGTGTTTTGTTCCTCTCTTGCTGCCCTAGTTTCCGTCATACCGGTGTTATGTTCCTTGATTTTGCGTCCCTAACATGGTGAGGGTTTATGGGCCCCTCTTGATAGTTTGCTTTGAATAAAACTCTTCCAGCAAGGCCCAACCTTTGTTTTACCATTTGACTAATACAACTAAAAACTTGCATAGGTACTTTCCGGACCCCGTGGACTTAATTAACCCCCCGGGCTAGTCCTCCTCGCGAGTGTTGGTCCAAACCTGTCAACCGCCGATGGCCGCCAGGGGAAACTCTGGATTGGCCTACGGAAATTTGGACAATCTGATTGTGGCCTGAGACAAGATATGTGTGGCTACTATGAGGGTGTCGGCACGTCGGGAGGTCTTGCTGGACTAGCTTTAACATTGTCGAAATATCTTGTGCACTGGGATTCCGAGTCTGATCGGAGGGTCCCGCGATGGAGGATTGTCTCTCCGTATCGTGATCTTGTCATGGGCTAAGTTGGGACACCCCTGCAGGGTTTAAACTTTGGAGTGTCGTGCCCGCGGTTATGTGGCAGATGGGAATTTGTTAATATCCGGTTGTAGAGTACTTGACACTTGACTTAATTAAAAGACACCAACCGCGTGTGTAACCATGATGGTCTCTTTTCTATGGGGTTCGGGAATGGAAGACGGTGGGGTTATGTTTGAATGTAAGTAGTTCAGGATCACTTCTTGATCACTTCTAGTTACGACCGTTGCATAGTTTCTCACCTTACTCTTGTACTTGTCTGATAGCCACCATATTTGCTTAGCGCTTGTTGTAGCTCCACCTCATAACCACATCCTACCCATAAGCTTAAGTAGTCTTGATCTTGTGGGTTTTGAGATTGCTTAGTCCTCGTGACTCACAGATACTATCACAACAGTTGCAGGTGCCGTTGATACCGATGCAGATGATGCGACCGAGCTCAAGTGGGAGTTCGACTAGGACCTTAGTCATTACTATGTTTCGTTTCCTAATGATCAGTAGTGGTGCCCAGTTGGGACGATCAGGATTTAGCATTTGGGGTTATCTTCTTTTCATTTGGATTCGTCTGTAGGTTGGACTATGTGTGTAATCTGAATGATGTATGAATATTATTTGATCATTGTGTGAGGTGGTGATTTTAAGCCAACTATTTATTTATCCTTGTTCTTGTACATGACATTGTGTGAATATGACCCTTCTTGCCACAATACCAAAATGCGGTTATGCCTCTAAGTCGTGCCTCGACACGTGGGAGATATAGCCGCATCTTGGGCGTTACAAGTTGGTAATCAGAGCCATCCCCGACTTAGGAGCCCCCCTGCTTGATCGAATCACTGACGTTGTTGAGTCTAGAACAAAAATGTTTTGAGTCTTAGGATTATATATATCGGAGAGTAGGATTATTTTTAATCCTTAGCCCCCTTCGTCGCTCTGGTGAGGTCTCCTGACGTAGATGTTTTGACTTTCCTCTCCTCATTTTCACCAAAAAATTAGGATCACACTGGTATCTTGGGATCGTTCCGATATTCTTATGACGAGAACATTGTTCTTGGTGCCTGCTGACATTTAGGGGTTGTGGCAGTGTCTCGCGGAATTGAGCTCCGAGGTGTTGTCGTCACAATATTATCGTTGCAGTTCTGGAATACCTGAGTTCGCCGACATCGAAATCTCTTTTATGAAGTTACTGGTGAGATAACCTCAACGCCACCCAGTACTAGGGAGGGAGTTCAGGAGTGTTGCCACACCTCGTATAATGAATGCTTTTTGAAGGTTGTGGTACACGATTTCTGGAGTTTTCTTGATTATGTGTTGATGGATGGATACAGTTGGACCATAGGGCCTATTAGTTTTGTGATATATATTGTGCCTCCCTATATCCCCAACACTAGATTGCATAACCAGAAAGTTTTGGGAGTTAATAGCAGGGAATTCGAGGGAATTCATGTAGCTCTTAGTTATTCTTCCGACCGATAATTGGTACGGGATTGGGTAATCCTTACCACTTATTTTTTCTAGTCGTACCTTGTTGTTTCAGTCATCAACCTTTATCTAAGTGACTTCTCACCTTAATGGTCGTGTATTGTTAACTTTGGAATTCATTCGTTCAACCTATGTTTGAATATTTATTGTGAAGACTATATGTTGCAATTTCTATCCGTTGATTCAGCTTGTCTATCTATCTATCATGGTTCTAGTGGATGTCACCCTCTTCAGGATGGCTCCTCGAATGCGTCTGAATCGGGACCGCAGTGATGGGGATCAGGCGAACCCTCCACCTCCGCCGCCTCCGGAGGCATGAGAAGCTATGATGGCAGCCACGAACGTCAATAGCCAGATGCTTTTGCAACTCTTGCAAGAGCTCAACCAAGGACAAGGCAACCAAGGAAATCAAGGTCAAGGGCAATTCAACAATCAGCCTTAGTTTGCTACCCTCAACCAGTTTCTTGCAAATTAGCCTAAGTCTTTCAGCAATTGTGCCAAGGCCACGGACGCCGATTATTGGCTCATGGACATCGACAAGCATTTTGAATGTAGCAATCTCAGGCCCGAGGACTACGTCAAGTTTGCTTCATTTCAGCTCAAGGACCAAGCAGCCGATTGGTATCAGCAATACAAAGATTCCAGAGGGCTCGACCAATTACCTGGACTAACTTCTGTCGGGACTTTCAAGATTATCACATTCCAACAAGTGTTGTCGAGAGCAAGCGTGAGGAATTCCGCAATCTCAAGCAAAGAAGTATGTCCGTGTATCAATACAACATCCAGTTTTAGATACTTGCTCGCTTTGCAAAACAAGACGTGCGTGATGAAAAGAGCATGATCTATCACTTCAGGGGTGGCCTCAGAGAGGATCTGCAGTTAGCGCTCGTTCTTGTTGAGCCTACTCAGTTCGATTAGTTCTATAACATGGCCCTCAAGCAAGAAGGTGCTCAGCTCAAGTGTGGGGCTTGAAAGAAGAGAATCAGGGATGCAGTCCAGTTTTCTTCTTCCTCACAAGTGGCAGCTAAGCAACATAAGTTTTGGCTTCTTCTGCCTCCACCGTTTCGTCATCCCTACCAGCAGAAGAACAAAGGTGGCCATGGATCATCCCACCCACCCAACCCAGGCTATCAGAACAAGTCTCAGGCTCTGAGGACAGGTGGTCCTCCTCCTCCACCTTTCCATCCACTTTCAGAGGTCACTTGTCACAGATGTGGTTTGAAAGGGCATTACTCAAACAAGTGCACTCAGAAGCGCCTTCCGCCTCCTCCTCCAGTCAGATCAGCAAGCAATGCAGTTGTCAAACACAATCCCAAGTTTGCAAAGGTGAACATGTGGAATGCAGTTCAAGCAGAGGATTCTTCAGATGTGATCATGGGTAACCTCTTAGTTAACTGTATCCCTCCTAAACTGTTGTTTGATTCTGGTGCTTCGTGTTCTTTCATTTCAAGACCATTTGCATCGAAGAATGAGTTTGTTTTTCAAGAGTTGGCTAGGCCATTGTCTGTTGTTTCTCCGGGTAAAGTGTTGACCTCAAGAATCTTTATTCCGAATGTCGGTATCAAGATGGGAAATTACCAATTCCTGTCTTCCCCAATTGTTCTCGACAATTCAGATATTGATCTCATTCTCGGCATGGATTGGCTTTCTCAGCACAAGGCTTTTCTTGATTGTGCTACCAGGGAGATTAAATTGACGCACCCTTCTGAGGATGTGATCATCTATGCCACTCGTGATGAAACCATTCGGTTTTTCTCTCTTAATGAGAAGGGCGAGTTAGACGCAATTTCTCAGATTCCAGTTGTTTGTGAGTACCAAGATGTCTTTCCAGAACAGTTTCTGAGTATGCCTCCTCACCGGCCAGTTGAGTTTGTTATCAATTTTGAGCCCGGTACGGAACCCGTTTGCAAGCGTCCATACAAGCTCGGACCAAAGAAGTTGAAGGAATTGAAGAAACAACTCGATGAACAAGAGCGTCTAGGTCTGATCAGACCAAGTTCATCTCCGTGGGGTTGTGGTGTTCTTTTTATCCAGAAGAAGGATGGCACGGACCGACTTTGTGTTGATTAACGTCCATTGAACAAGAAGACAATCAAGAACAAGTATCCACTTCCCAACATCAATGAGCTATTCGAGCAACTCAAAGGTGCAAAGGTGTTCTCCAAGCTTGACCTCCGTATGGGTTATCATCAGATTCACATTCGTGAAGAAGATATCCCAAAGACAACATTCAGAACAAGCTTTGTTCTTATGAATATACTGTTATGTATTTCGGCCTTGTCAATGCCCCTCCAACATTCTCTCGCATTATGAACTTCATCTTCAACACCTACACAAATGATTTCGTCCGGGTGTATCTCGATGATATCTTGGTGTTCTCAAAGAATAAGAAGGATCATGCCAAACATTTGCGATTGGTGCTCGACAAGCTCAGAGAGTATCAATTCTACGCAAAGTTCTCCAAATGTGATTTTTGTCTTGATGAAGTTCTTTACCTTGGCCACATCATCTCTGCCAAGGGCATTGCTGTTAATCCGGAGAAGGTTTCTGCAATTGTCAACTGGGAATCTCCTCAAATGTCAAGCAGGTCCGCAGTTTCCTTGGGCTTGCAAGCTATTGCCGAAGATTTGTTGAGAATTTCTCAAAATTGCTAAACCTCTTTCTAACCTCCTCCAGAAGCATGTCAGGTATTCTTGGACTCCTGAGCGTGACGTTGCTTTCAATACTCTAAAAGCGAAACTCATCACAGCTTTGGTCTGAACTCCTCCCGATGAGTCCAAGCCATTCGAAGTTTTCTGTGATGCCTCATTGCAAGGTCTCGGTGCCGTGTTAATGCAAGAGAAGAAGGTGGTGGCCTATACTTCTCGTCATTTGAAGCCAAATGAAAGGAACTGCCCCACTCATGATCTTGAGTTGGCGGCAATTTTCGATGCATTAATAACATGGAGACATCTCTTGTTGGGAAGGCAAGTGGATATTTTCACCGATCACAAGAGCCTCAAATATATCTTCACTCAACCCAACCTCAACCTCAGACAAACTCGTTGGGTCAAAATGATTCAAGAGTAAAATCCAAGTATTGAATATACTCTAGGCAAGGCGAATGTGATTGCAGATGCTTTGAGCAGGAAGGCTTATTGCAAACAGCTTAATTCTCAACCCATTCCAACCGGATCTTTGTAAAGATTTCGCAAGGTCAACCTCCAAGTTGTTCCTCAAGGTTTTCTTGCCAACCTTCAAGTCACTCCAACTTTGGAAGACCAAATTCATGAGGCACAACTCCCTGATACCATGGTGAATAAGGTGAAACACGGTATTGCAAAGGGCTTATCCAAATACAAGTGCTATCGCATTGCTGACAAGGACACCTTATTCTTTGAGGACCAGATTGTGGTTCCTAAAGGTGATCTAAGGAAGGTCATAATGAACGAAGCGCACAATTCTCTTCTTTACATTCATCTAGGCTGTTCGAAGATGTACCATGACCTCAGGCAGTCGTATTGGTGGACTCGAATGAAGCGAGAGATTGGTCTATTCGTGAATGAATGTGATGTATGTCAAAGGGTGAAAGTAGGACACCAACGACCAGCTGGTCTCCTCCAACCTCTTGCTATTCCAGAATGGAAGTTTGATCATATCGAAATGGACTTTTTCACTAGATTTCCAAAGTCCAAGCATGGGAATGATGCTATCTTCGTTGTCATTGACAAGCTTACAAAAGTGGCTCATTTCCTTCCAATCAAAGAATCTATCACGTCAGCTCAGCTGGCAGAGCTATACACCTCCAGAATTGTCTCATTGCATGAAATTCCGCAATTGATCTCTTCAGACTGCGGAAGCATTTTCACTTCTAAGTTCAGGGAGTCCTTCTAGAAGGCCATGGGCACCAACATTCGCTTCATCATGGCTTTCCATCCTCAAACAAGCGGCCAAGTCGAGAGAGTAAATCAAATCCTCGAAGACATGCTCAGAGCTTGTGTCATCTCCTTTGGTATGAAGTGGGAAGATTGTCTCCCATATGCAGAGTTGTCCTACAACAACAACTTCCAGGCAAGTTCGGGCAAGGCCCCATTCGAAATTCTATATGTCAGAAAGTGTCATACTCCTCTCAATTGGTGCGAGTCTGGTGAATGCCAACTTCTTGGCAACGACTTGATCATAGAAGATGAAGAAATGTGTAAAGTCATCCATGAAAATCTCAAAGAAGCGCAATCGCGCCAGAAGAGTTACTATGGTAGCAAGCACCGTGACTTGGCTTTCGAGATCAGAGACCATGTATACCTCCGCATCTCTCCAACGAAGGCTCTCGACGCTTTGTTATCAAAGGGAAGCTTGCCCCAAGATACGTGGGTCCTCTCAAGATCATTGGCAAAAGAGGCGACCTCGCCTATCAACTTGAGCTCCCGTCCAACTCCGCAAATGTGCATGATGTGTTCACGTGTCACAGATTCGCAAGTGCTTCAAGACGCCTGAGCACACTATCAACTTCGAAGAGATTGATCTCCAAGAGGATTTGTCTTATCATGAGCATCCTGTTGCCATTCTTGAAGAAACCGAGCGCAACACTCGCAACAAGTCGATCAAATTCCTAAAAGTTAAGTGGTCTCACCATTTCGACCGAGAAGCTACCGGGAGCGCGAGAATCACCTCCGTTCCAAATATCCGGAGTTCTTTCAGTCCTAGCTCTCAGGTCAAGATCCTCTTGTAGTGGTGGAGAGTTGTAATGCCCTGGATGTAACATTCCATAATTGTAACACCAAATCTTGCCATTTCCGGCTATGTGATATGTTATATCCTCCGTGGTTGGGTTTTGTCCATGTTTTGCATTTTGTTCATGTAATGCATTTCATCTCATGTCATCATGTGCATCTCATTTGCATTCGTGTTCGTCTCATGCATCCGGTCATTTTCCCCGTTGTCCGTTTCGGAATCCGACACTCCCACATGCACTCGTTGCACCTCTCAAATCTCGTTTCATGAGCGGGAGAAAAACATTCTCGTAAATGGCCGAGATTTGTCGAGTGGCCTTAATACATCACCAGTAGGCTTCCTATTAAATTTCGTTACTTTTGGAGGTCGTTTGATGCCCCAACATTTAACCGGGTAACCGCAAAACCCCCTCTCTCATTGCAGTCCATCACCCCTCCAAAACAGCCCGCTAGCCCATCTAAACCCCCTCCATGCTATCCGTCGTTGGATCACGATCGTGTAGGCGAAAACCGCACCTCATTTGGACTCTCCTAGCTCCCTCTACCTATTTAAACACCCCCTTCGCCCGAAATTCACGGATAAACCCTAACCATCTTCCCTCGCGCCGCCGGAAACGTTGCCCGGACCAATCTG
>NC_041392.1:343825414-343873092 GCF_002162155.2 Triticum dicoccoides
GAGCGCCGCCCACCTCCGCCGCGGCGCGCCTTCCCGCCGGCTGCCGCACGCCACCGCGCCGGGCTACCCCAACCTTGCAACCAATCCGCCCCGCACCGCCACGCCAAGGCCGCCCACCGCCTGGATCCGGACGGATCTCGCCCCGCCGGCCCCGGATCCGCCCGTCTCCGCCTTCCGCCGCCTCCTCCCCGTCGTCCTCACCTCACCGGCGACCTCCTCCTTGCTTGTGTCTGGGTCAACGGCGCGTCCGAACATGTCCGATCCACCCTGGACATGTCCGGCCTAAACCCCCTCTGCGAGGTTGAATTTTCTCTCAGTCTTTAAACTTTCAACTCATGTGTGCATTTCGTGAGATCCATAACTCCGTGCTCGTGACTCCGTTTTGCATGAATGATATATCAAAATGTTCGTCTCATGATGCTCTTAATTCTAGTGTCATTTTCGTGCATGTTACTATCGATATTCATGCCTTAATCGTCGTTGGAAAAGTGCTACATGATGTTGTCTGCTGGAATTGATCATAACTTGATGATTTGTCATTTTCATAGCATTTTGTGTGTGCATCCTTTGAGCATCATGTGTACATGTTTTAGGAGCATATCCATGCCATCTTTACAGTGGTGCAAGCCTTGTATTTTTATGAGATCTGTGGTGACTAGCACAAGCATGCAAAGTAGGCCACATAATTTTCTTGATTTCAGACACTTAGTATTTTTGAAAAGTCTTTTCCTGTTACATTATATTGCTATGTTGACTTGTTGTCAGAAGTAGATCCATGCATATTTGGATGAAGTTCAGTAAAGATGTTTTGAAGATATGGTTATGCTCTATCCATTCATGCCTCTATTGTTGCTGTCAGTTTTTTAATAGGCAGTGCATTTTTGCCATGTGTTTTGCTAATGATCCATGCACCCTATGAACTTGATCTTGCCATTTTTATCTTCATAATTGTGTATACTTACTGTTGGTTACCTTGTTATGCCATGAAATTCTTTGTGGTGAGTGGCGTGAGTTTGCAAAGTTGTTATCATGAATCTGTTTCTGCCATGCTATGTTCTTCCAAGTCTGAAACTGTTCATATCAGTTGCCATATTTGCATGGGTGCTACCTCATTTTCTGTGCATCTTTGGCTCAAGCATAGTAAGGGAGTTTTTTTCATTGCCTTTAGTACTAGCATTCCATGCCTTTGTTTTCTATGATATGTTCCTGTAGCATGTTGTTTGCTAGCTATAAACATTGCTACCTGATGCTGTTTATGGCATGTTTAGTATTTTCACTAAGTCTGTAACCTGATTGTCATTTCCGTTTTTGCCATGCTATTTTAGGCTTGTTCTAGTGAGTTCTAGCAGGAGCTCAGTGTTCATGGTTTGTAGGGATTCACTTGTACTTCACTACTGTGCGCTTTGTTGCTTTGTTGGAGTGTTGTAGCATAGTTTCATGATGCATCTTAAGTGGTGTGATGCTGTTAAGAGCAGTTTTGCATCATACTTGTCTTGCTCGTCGTTTGCAAATCGTGCATCCGTTTCCGGTGATCTTCTTATCGATTTTGACTGAAATCTCCTAACCTTTCCAATGGCATGCTTGGTTTGCCAAGTTGTTGTATTGATCATCTTTTCCCTTCCGGAGTACCCATATGCATTGCACATCATACCTTGCATTCCATGCCATGTCTTGCATCATGTTGCTTGTGCATTGCATCGTGATTGATTGTTGTTCTGTTGCTTGTGTTCTTGGTTTGGGTACAGACGGGAGATGAGTTCTTGAACGAGGATCCTGTTGAGTACGTCTACGCGGAGCAAGCTTACGACAACCCTGAGAACTTTGCAGGCAAGATGATCATTACCCTCGATATCACTTCTATCTTTTCTTGCTAGTTGTTCGTTCAATCGCTATGTCGCACTACCTACCACTTGTTTATCTTGCCTCCCATATTTCCATGTCAAGCCTCTAACCCACCTTCCTAGCAAACCGTTGTTTGGCTATGTTACTGCTTTTGCTCAGCCCCTCTTATAGCATTGCTAGTTGCAGGTGCCTTGCAGGTTGTTCCATGTTGGAACATGGATATGTTGGGATATCACAACATCTCTTATTTGAATTAATGCATCTATATACTTGGCAAAGGGTGGAAGGATTGGACTTTTGCTCGGTGTTTTGTTCCACTCTTGCTGCCCTAGTTTTTTTCATACCCGTGTTATGTTCCTTGATTTTGCGTCCATAACACGGTGAGGGTTTATGGGCCCCTCCTGATAGTTCGCTTTGAATAAAACTCTTCGAGCAAGGCCCAACCTTGGTTTTACCATTTGCCTAATAACAACTAAAAACTTGCATAGGGACTTTTCGGACCCCGTGGACTTAATTAACCCCTTTGGGCCAGTGCTCCCCGTGAGTGTTGGTCCAAACCTGTCAACCACCGGTGGCCGCCTGGGGCAACTCTGGATTGTCCTACTGGAAGTTTGGACAATCCGATTGTGGCCTGAGACGAGATACGCGCGGCTACTATCAGGGTGTCGGCACATCGGGAGGTCTTGCTGGACTAGCTTTACCATTGTCGAAATATCGTGTGCACCGGGATTCCGAGTCTGATCGGAGGGTCCCGCGATGGAGGATTGTCTCCGCGGATCGTGAGCTTGTCATGGGCTAATTTGGAAAACCCTTGCAGGGTTTATACTTTCGAGGAGCCGTGCCTGCGATTATGTGGCAGATGTGATTTTGTTAATATCTGGTTGTAGAGTACTTGACACTTGACTTAATTAAAAGAAACCAACCGCATGTGTAACCGTGATGGTCTCTTTTCGATGAGGTTCGGGAAGAGAACATGGTGGGGTTATGTTTGAACGTAAGTTGTTCAGGATCACTTCTTGATCACCTCTAGTTTACAACCGTTGCGTAGTTTCTCACCTTACTCTTGTACCCGTATGTTAGCCACCATGTTTGCTTAGGGCTTGCTGCAGCTCCACCACATAACCACATCCTACCTATAAGCTTAAATAGTCTTGATCTCATGAGTTTTGAGATTGCTAAGTCCCCGTGACTCACAGATACTATCACAACAGTTGTAGGTGTCGTTGATACTGATGCAGGTGATGCAACCGAGATCAAGTGGGAGTTTGATACGTCCATTTTCCATTATGTTTTCTTACTATTATTTACAGTGTTTTTATCCATAATAATGCTTTTTAGAGTAATTGTAATGCCTTTTTCTCTCATAATTTGCAAGGAACACAACAAGAGGGAGAATTCGAGCAACTGGAAATCTGGACCTGGAAAAGATACGTTAGGCCACCTATTCTGCACAACACTAAATGGGCTGAAACTTCACGGAGATTTTTTATGGAATATATAAGAAATATTGGAGCCAATAAGTACCAGAGGGGGCCACCAGGTGGGCACAACCCACCTGGGCGCGCCAGGCCCCCTGGCATGCCCTAGTGGGTTGTGGCCTCCTCGGCCCACCTCTGGTGCCCATCTTCTGGTATATAAGTGGTTTTGACCTAGAAAAAAAATCAAAATAATACTTTCGGGATGGAGCGCCGCCGCCTCGAGGCGGAACTTGGGCAGAAGCACTTTTGCCCTCCGGTGGAGCAATTCTGCCGGTGGAACTTCCCTCCCGGAGGGGGAAATCATCGTCATCATCATCACCAACAACTCTCCCATCTTAGGGAGGGAAATCTCCATCAGCATCTTCACCAGCACCATCTCATCTTAAACCCTAGTTCATCTCTTATATTCAATCTTGTTAGCGAAACAATAGATTGTTGCTAGGGGTGACTAGTAGTGTTGATTACATCTTGTAGTTGATTACTATATGGTTTATTTGATCGAAGATTATGTGTTCAGATCCATTATGCATCATGTTTGTTGTTTTTGAGTAGTTACCTTTGTTCTTGAGGTCACGGGATAAATGATGTTACAAGTAATCATGTGAAGTTGATATGTGTTCGATATTTTGATAGTATGCATGTTGTGATTCCCTTAGTGGTGTCATGTGAACGTCGACTACATGACACTTCACTATATTTGGGCCAAAGGGAATGCATTGTGGAGTAGTAAATAGATGGTGGGTTGCGAGAGTGACAGAAACTTAAACCCCGGTTTATACACTATTCCGTAAGGGACTGATTGGATCCTAGAATTTAATGCTATGCTTAGGATTTATCCTTAATACATTTCTCGTAGTTGTGGATGCTTGCGGGAGGGTTAATCATAAGTAGGAGGTTTGTTCAAGTAAGAACAGCACCTAAGCACTGGTCCACCCACATATCAAATTATCAGAGTAGCGAGCGCAAATCAAACCAATATGACGAGAGTGACTAGATGAAATTCCCATGTACCCTCAAGAATGCTTTGCTCATTATAAGAAATCGTTTTGGCATGTCCTTTGCCTCAAAAGGATTGGGGTACATTGCTGCATACTTGTTGCAATTGTCATTAGTTACTCGTTATAGATTATCTTTCTACCAAACTACTCGCTACTTACAATTTCAGCACTTGCAGACAATACCTTACTGAAAACTACTTGTCATTTCCTGCTGCTCCTCGTTGGGCTCGACACTCCTACTTATCAAAATGAGCTACAATTGACCCCCTATACTTGTGGGTCATCAGAGTTCGACGAGGACCTTGGTCGTTACCATGTTTCGTTTCCTGATGATCAGTAGTGGTGCCCAGTTGGGACGATCAGGATTTAGCATTTGGGGTTATCTTCTTTTCATTTGGATTTGTCCGTAGGTCGGACTATGTGTGTACTCTGAATGATGTATGTATATTATTTGATCATTGTGTGACATGGCGATTGTAAGCTAACTATTTATTTATCCTTGTTCTTGTACATGGGATTGTGTGAAGATGACCCTTCTTGCGACAATACCAAAATGCGTTTATGCCTCTAAGTCGTGCCTCGACACATGGGAGATAGAGCCGCATCTTGGGCGTTACAGCTTCCATCAGAGCATTCGGCGCCTCCGGATTAGTGGAGGTCGCCGTCGGAGTTGATACTCCCCCTCCTTCAAAGGGGGCTGCTCGCTCGATTTTGGAGCCGTATGGGTCTCCGAAATGATGTATGGCTGGGGGCCAGACTGGTCAGGGCCCCCGCCATCGGTCGCCATGGGGATCGCACCCCCCATGTCTTCGGCAGCCAAGGTATTACCCTCGGGCGACATTTCGGCCGCCTCGCCCACTCCTCCACGGCCTGGGGAGGTCCTTCGAGACAACACCTCTGTATCACCTGCGATGATTGGCGGAGAGGCTCACGGCGGCGTCTCGCTCTCCGCCATCTCGGGCGGTAGAGAACTCCCGTTACATAGTGAAGGGTTGGGGAGGTTGCGAGCGGGGCTGAAATACACACAATATAATATGTTATATTAAAAACATAGAGGACCGAATACATGTAATAGATCCTTTGATGCTTATGGTTCGGCCAGGGGCTTCACCCTGGAAAGCCTCTTGGGGATGGGTTTGGCTTCCGAATCCGAACCATCTAAGAGGGAAATCTCCGCCCTCTTGGGCGCCTCCTCCTCCGGGTCTGTGGAGGCTGCCCTCTTCTTCTCTCTCCCCCCTTAAGAGGGGAGTCGCTTTCCGCCTCTTCCTCCTCCCCATCTTCATCTCCCTCGTGGGAGGAGGGGATTTCAGTCTCTCCGGCACTGCGTCTGAAGGACCTTTGCGGTGGAGGTCGCCCTTGGACTGCTTTCCCTTCTTCTTCTTGGCCTTCTTCTCTGGCTCCTGATAGGGTGTCGGGACCAGCATCTTCGTGAGTTGGGGTTTGGCCAAGTCTTCAGGCAGCGGGGCCGAACACTTGATCTGCTCCGCCTTTGATGTCTAGCCATGTACGAGGGACAGAAAACTTATTATGTCTGAAAACTTGATTGATCGAGTATAAGTATTCAGAAAGCTTATACTTACCGGCATGGTCGGATTCTCGCTGTCGAGGCCGATGTCTTCAGTCCCCTTTGGCCACACTTTTTGGGCCTTGAATAGCAGCTTCCAGATGTCTTCGCGTGTTGTGCCGAAGAAGTGCTTCAAGGTCTGTGGACCTTCCGTATTAAACTCCCACATATGGGAGGGCCGGAGTTGACAGGGAAGAATCCGGCGGAAGAGCATCACCTGAATCACGTTAGTGAGACTCGTGTTTTTGCCTATCATATTTGTGATACACTTTTGCAGCATCGGCACTTACGCTGTGGATCCCCAGTCCAAACCCTTGGCAATCCATGAGATGAGCCGCATAGGGGGTTCGGATCTGAACTCAGGAGTGGCCGCCCACTTGGCGTCATGAGGTTCGATGATATAGAACCACTCCTGTTGGCACACCTTGACGATCTCCACAAAGGCCCCCGTAGGCCAAACGGTGTTGGGGAGCTAGCTCACCATGGCGCCACCGCAGTGTGCATGCTGCCCATCGACCACCTTCGGCTTCACATTGAAGACCTTGAGCCATAGGCCACACGATGATGAACACCGAGATGTGAAGGAACGAATTCGAGGCTAGATCGAGGAATTCTAGGCCATAGTAGAACATGAGGCCTCGGACGAAGGGGTGGACGGGAAACCCTAGACCGTAGAGGAAGTGAGGGATAAGTACAACCCTTTCGCCGGGCTCCGGGGTGGGGGTGACTTGCTTCTTGGTAGGGAGCGTGTGCACAACGTCCGCAGACAGATACCCCGCCTCCCGGAGCTCCTCGACATCCTTCTCGGTGACGGAGGAGGCCTCCCACTTGCCCTTCGAACCAGATCCAGACATGGCTGGAGAAGTTAGTCGTGGTGGAAAGATTGAAGCTTGTGCACTGGAGCTTGAGGATGGGAAAATAGCAGAAGGAGGAATGCATGGGGAGAAAAGAGGGATCTTTATCGTCTAATATAGGCAATGAATATCAAACGCCCCCCTCAAGCCTTAAAACTCGCCTATTCCCAAGGGGTCGTGCGAATGGCACGATTGGATTACCCAAAACCATATTGATGAGGATCCCACAATAGGCGGACACGATCTCTGATAAGACATGTCAATAGAGGCCGTGCCTCGAAATGTGAAGCGAGAGACGAAAAAGTGGTTCGAAAAGTTATAGGCCAGACATGACGTTTCTCCGAAAAGTTCTGAGCTGACAGACATTATTTTGATTAAGTACTTTGCCTTCTTGACTAAGGGTAATGACTATTATACAGAGCCGGATATAGTTCTTTTGTTCAAAAGATTGCTTTTAAGTACTCAAGAGGAGGAACCCTCATTGCAATGCCGAATACAACACGCGTGCCAAACATATCGTCATCAAAGACTAGTTCAAGGGCTACTGGGGGAGTCATGGATTAGGGGGTCCTTGGGTGTTCGGGCTGTTTGATATGGGCCGGACTGATGGGCGGTGAATATACAAGGCAGAAGACCTTCCCCCGTGTCCGGGTAGGACTCTCCTATGCGATGATGTCAAGATTGGTGTCCGGATATGTAATTTCCTTCATTTGCAAGTCGACTCTATACAACCCTAGGCCCCTCCGGTGTGTATATAAACCGGAGGGTTTAGTCTGTAGAGGCCATCATAATTCATACAGGCTAGACATCTAGGGTTTAGCCACTACGATCTCGATGTAGATCAACTCTTGTAACCCCTATACTCATCAAATACAATCAAGCAAGACGTAGGGTTTTACCTCCATTAAGAGGGCCCAAACCTAGGTAAACATTGTGTTCCCCTTGTCCCTTGTTACCTTCGATTCTCAAATGCACAGTTCGGGACCCCCTACCCGAGGTCGGCCGGTTTTGACACGGACAGGCGTCACGACAGCCTCGCGAGCGATCGCAGCCCCGGAGCACACACTGCCTCCTTAGCATCCACAAGACCACGAGCCACGTCGGGCCCGTAGGCACCCGGGAGGAGAGACATGCATGTCTGTGGCCTCTTCCCCTGGGGAAGACAAGGATCGACGTTCGTCGACACATCACAAATGGAGGATGCTCATGTTTCCATAGAGAGACGGCGAGAGCGGTAGGATAGATTCGTCCAAGATATGGCGGAGGCAGGGCACCCTGTGCCAGGCACTCCAGGCGTTCAGCCTGTGCTAATAGGTGTAGGGTGCGAGGCATTCATTCCCAAATTTCATGAGGTGCTCTGGCCTCCGCGTCCACGCGAGATTTGTCATCTTGGTACGATGGCTCGACCAACCCCGTCAAATTCCTCCAAATTGACACCACGACGATCCAGGTGGCCCATGGACATGTTGACGCCATGGTCAACTAGTCCCCCATGGCCCTTTAGGATTCGGCCAGTTCGTGGCTGATGAACCTCCCACCGAGCTCCATCGGGACTTGGGATGAGCTGTGCAAATGATTCACCGCCAGCTTCAAGGGAACCTGCAATCGGCCCTCCATTGTTGCCATTTTAAGTGACATCGGCCAGAAGGTGGGTGAAATGCTTAGCGGGTTCATCCAACGTTTCTGCCAAGTTTGCAACAAAATTCCCTGTATTAATGATGTGGAGGTTGTCTTGGCTTTCCACAACGGTGTCATCGACCTTAAGATGTGTGAGAAGATGGCCATCCACGATGTGCACACAATGGTGCAACTTTATGAGCTGGTGGACAAGTGCGCCAGGGCAGCTGAAGCCTGAAATCGTTCTTCACAAACGGTCGAGAGGGAGGCCGAACCCTCCCGTGACAAGAAGAGCGAAAGGCGCAAGTTACCCGGTGTCTTCGAGATGAAGTTTGGACTGATGCGATAGAAGAAGGAAGAGGTGGTTTCCGATGACTCGAGCGATGGCCCGTACCGCACCTTGCACGGCTCGCGCACACACGACATGACTGAGTGTAGAGAAATCAAGAAAATGGTAGAAGACCGTTAGAAGGAGTGGCACAAAATGAGCATGCAGAAGGAAGGAGATGAGGTCGTGGGGGAGGATGCACCGATCATGATGGAGGTTAGTGCGAGCCTTTTTCCTGTGGTCACGAGAAGACGGGAGATGGCAAGGCCGGGGAAGGCCCGGATTCCGATAAGAATAGGGGAGGGGCTTCCAGGATCCCAAGTTGGTGGCGTGCATCGATGGCGGCACCCAAACCGCTCACCTCAAACTAATGTTTCAAGAATTTGGCCCAAGAGTTTGCCCCGCTCTTCCTGGGGGAAAGGCAGCTAAGCCTTTAAGTTGGTCCGAGGTCTTGGTTACATTTGACCTCGCGGGTCACCCCATGAAGGCGAAGACGATGGGGATTGTACCTATCTTTGTGTCCCCCACCATCCAAAACATCAAGGTTACAAAGACCTTATCGATGGTGGGGCCGGAATGAACATCATCTCCCCAAAGATATATGACTTAATGCAAATCCCATACGATTGTCTGCTGCCTACCTGGCCGTTCTCGGGCATGACTTTGGGAGCACAATTCCATAGGGTAGATGGCCCTTCCCATCACATTTAAGACCAGTAAGAACTATCAGACGGAAAACATTGTCTTCGACATTGCCCACATCGGCTTTGAGTACAATGCTATTCTTGGTTATCCTGCGTTGGCCCAGTTCGTGGTTGTGACTCATCACGCCTATAATGCTGTCAAGATGCTGGGCCCCAGAGGCATAATCACTATTCAAGCGGATCACTAAGATGAGTCTCCTGGCTGTCTGGATATGCCTGTCGTGCCCGAGGCATGAGCTTCCCACTGATAGAAATTGATGACACAGGAAAAGACCTCGACGACGAAAGTGGTGCTCGACGAAGGAAAAGGGACTTCTGTCCTGATTAGGCAGAAGGCTCCTCGACAAATAGGAAAGCACGCTCGTCACCTTCCTACGGGCAAATGCTGAGATGTTCGGTTGGACAATGTCAGACATGCCCGGAGCACACAGGGAGGTGATCGAGCACCACTTGGCGGTATGCCCTGGCGGCCATCCCGTTAAGAAGAAAATCTAGCGCCAGTCGTTGGAGAAGCAACAAGTCAACACCCAGCGGATAGAGAAGCTGAACAAGGCCAAGTTCATCCAGGTGGTGACACACCTGGAATGGGTCACAAACCCTGTGGTTTTACCCAAGTGTAACAATGGCTTAGGCCTATGAATAGACTTCAAGGACATCAACAAGGCCTCTCCAAAGGATCCATCCTCTTTGCTTAGAATCGACCAAATCGTCCATTCAATAGCAAGGTGTGGTCTCCCCTATTTACTTGATGCCTTCTCGGGCTACCATGAGATCAAAATGGCCAAGGAGGATGAAGAAAAAAAGGCTTTCATCATGCCTTGTAGAGTGTATTGCTTCGTGTGCATGCCCTTTGGGTTTTAGATGTTGGGGCAACCTTCCAGAGGCTCATGCGCATCGCCCTTGGTCCACAGATGGGAAGAAATACCGAAGCCTACATCGACAACATCGTCGTCAAGACCCACGAACGGGACACTCTGATTATGGATATGGAGGAGACATTCGCCAACCTTCGAAAGGCCAACATCAAGCTCAAAACCAAAACATGCATGTTCGGGGTACCTTCTGGGAAACTCCTCGGGTTCCTGGTGTCGCACCGAGGCATCAAGGACAACCCCAAGAAAATTTGGGCCTTTGAAGAGATGCAACCCCCAAAGCGCCTCAAGGACATGCAGCGCCTGGCGGGATGCGTAGCCCCGCTTGGATGATTCATTACCAAGCTGGGATAACACAGCCTACCATTCTTCAAGATCATGAAGAGCACATGTTCTTTTGAATGGACCCCAGAACCGGATCAAGCCTTCTGGGACCTAAAAGGATACTTGGCTATCCCCGATCGTGGTGGCTTCTACTCTACCTTGAAGTCACCCCGCAAACGGCGAGTGTTGTCCTTGTGGCGGAACATGAGCCCTTGGAAGCACCGACAAAGCAATCTCAGGAACTTCCTGTCGAAGGCAAACTCGAGAGCCCGCAAGGGGCCCTCTGATACAGCGCCCGGTGTACTTCGTAAGGACGGTGCCGCGGGAGGCCCGAGAACGGTACCCTATGCCGCAGAAGTTGTTGTACACTCTCCTAATCGCTTTGCAGAAGCTGCGACACTACTTCCAGGGGCACCCAATCAAGGTCGTCACTCCATTCGCTCTAGAAGGAGTCCTACATACTCCCAACGCGACTAGACGTGTGTTGGAGTTGGGAATCAAACTTCAATTTTTTGCCCTACAGTTCGTGGCTACTAAGACCATCAAAATTCGAGCCCTCGTGGAGTTCATGGCAGAATGGACTCCTGCTGCTTCGGAAAACGCCCGGGAACGATATACCCATCCCTGGCGAGAAGCTCCGGAGCACTGGGTAATGAACTTCGATGGCGCCTTCTCATTGCAAGTCGCGAGGCCTAGGGTAGTCTTCACATCCCCCACGGGAGATCAGATTTCCTACTCTGTGCAGTTGGAATTCAAGAATGATAAGGTCTCCAACAATATCGCCAAGTACGAAGGATTGATGGCGGGAATCCAGGGCAGCCATAACTCTCAGAATAAAATGCTTGGTCATAAAAGGAGACTCCTAGCTGGTCATTAACCAATCCAACAAATACTACAAGTCAAAGGACCCTCGAATGGCCGCATACTTGGCGACTCTTAGGAGGATGGAGAGGCACTTTCTGTGCATGATATTTAAGCACATTTCTTGCCTAGACAATCACGCCGCTGATGACTGATAACCCACAAGTATAGGGGATTGTTTGTAGCCTTTTTTGATAAATAAGAGTGTTGAACCCAACGAGGAGCTAAAGGTAGAATAAATATTCCCTCAAGTTCTATCAATCAACAATACAACTCTATGCACACTTTATGTTTGCTTTACCTAGAGCAAGTATAAACTATTTGGTAGGTGAAAGGATAAGTTTGCAATAATAAAACTATGAGTAAAATGCAAGACAATAAAAGTAGATAGACAATATAAGTAGATAGCTTTTGTCAACAAGAAAGTCATTTTCCCTAGGTGATCGAAAACTAAACCGGTGGTCATTGTTGCAATTTTATATGAGGGAGAGGCATGAGCTAACATACTTCCTCTACATGGATCATATGCACTTATGATTGGAACTCTAGCAAGCATCTACAACTACTAAAGATCATTAAGGTCCTGAAACCCAACCATAGCATTAAGTATCATGTCCTCTTTATCTCACATCCAATGACCCCAAACTCGGGTCTGTGCTTCTGTCACTCATGCCACCCACCATAAGAGAACCATGAACATATTGCAACACCCTACAACAGGGATCCCTCCATTTGCGCGACACGATGGGCATCAAAGGACATCACCAAAACATAATATACAACTCAAACCAATCATGATCATCTATCAACCCATAGGATAAAACAGATCTACTCAAACATCATTTGATAACCATAGATAATTGGGAAATAATATATAGTGTTGAGCACCATGTTTAAGTAGAGATTACAGTGGGGAGAAGGGATGTTACACTACTGCATAGCGGAGGAGAGAGTTGGTGTTGACGACGGCTAAGTTGTTGTTGTAGATAGCCGTCACAATCCTTGCCCGGCGGCGTTCCGGCGCCACCGGGGGAGAGGGGGAGAGATCCCCCTCCTTCTTCTTCTTCCTTGGTCTCACATCTAGATGGGGGGAGAGTTCCCCCTCTGGTCCATGGCCTCCACGGCAGCGGAGGGGCGAGAGCCCCTTCGAGATTGGATCTATCCCTCTGTTCTCTTCTGTTTCAAGTTCCACTTTTCTGGCCCTTCATCAGTTCTTAAATTCCTGGAGATCCATAACTCCGATTGTGCTGAAATTTTTACACAATGTTTTCCATAAATTATCTTTTTGCGCTAGAATAAGGGCCCCAACTGACTTACGGGGAGGGCACAAGACACCTAGGCACGCCAGGGAGTGCCTGGCGCGCCCTGGTGGGTTGTGGAGGCCATGAGCCTCCCTTAGCGTTGATTCCACCTCCCAAAAATACATATATTCCAAAATAATTATCCATAAATTTTTATCGTGTTTGGACCTTGTTTTATATGGATATTCAATGAAATAAAAAACATGCAGCAAACAGGAACGAGCACTGGGCACCTGATCAATAGGTTAGTTCAATAAATCATATAAAATTTTTCCACAAGTATGTGAAAGTTGTATAATATTGGAATGAAATAATTAAAAATTATGGGTATGACGGAGACGTATCAACACCTCCAAGATTAATTCCTGCTCGTTGATAACCCACAAGTATAGGGGATCACAACAAATTTCGAGGGTAGAGTATTCAACCCAAATTTATTGATTCGACACAAGGGGATCCAAAGAATATTCTCAAGTATTAGCAGTTGAGTTGTCAATTCAACCACACCTGAAACACTTAATATCAACAGCAAAATATTTAGTAGAAAAGTAGTATGGAAGTAACGGTAATGGTGGCAAAAGTAACAGTAGTAGTTTTGTAGCAATCGTAACAGTGGCAACGGAAAAGTAACTAAGCAAAGATCAATATCTCAAAAGCTCGTAGGCAATGGATCAATGATGGATAATTATGTCGGATGCGATTCCTCATGCAACATTTATAACATAGGGTGACCTAGAACTAGCTTCAGTTCATCAATGTAATGTAGGCATGTATTCCGAATATAGTCATACATGCTTATGGAAAAGAACTTGCATGACATCTTTTGTCCTACCCTCCCGTGGTAGCGGGGTCCTATTGGAAACTAAGGGATATTAAGGGCTCCTTTTAATAGAGTACCGGACCAAATCATTAACATTTAGTGAATACATGAACTCCTCAAACTACGGTCATCACTGGGAGTGATCCCGATTATTGTCACTTCGGGGTTGCCGGATCATAACACGTAATAGGTGACTATTGACTTGCAAGATAGGATCAAGAACTCACATATATTGATGAAAACATAATAGGTTCAGATATGAAATCATGTCACTCGGGCCCTAGTGACAAGCATTAAGCATAGCAAAGTCATACCAACATCAATATTAGAACATAATGGATACTAGGGATCAAACCCTAACAAAACTAACTCAATTACATGGTAAATCTCATCCAACCCATCACCGTCCAGCAAGCCTACGATGGGATTACTCACGAATGGTGGTGAGCATCATGAAATTGGTGATGGAGGAAGGTTGATGATGACAATGGCGACGAATTCCCGTCTCTGGAGCCCCAAACGGACTCTAGACCAGCCCTCCCGATGAAGATTAGGGCTTGGCGGGAGCTCCATATCGTAAAACACGATGAATCCTTCCCTCTGATTTTTTTCTCCCTGAACATGAATATATAGAGTTGGAGTTGAGGTCAGTGGAGTCTTGAGGGGCCCACGAGGCAGGGGCGCGCCCTGCACCCTCGTGGATAGGATGTGGGCCCCCTGATGCAGATTCTTTCGCTAGTATTTTCTATTTATTCCAAACGTTTCTCCGTGGATTTTCAGGTCATTCCAAGAACTTTTATTTCTGCACAAAAATAACACCATGGCAATTCTGCTGAAAACAACGTCAATCTGGGTTAGTTCCATTCAAATCATGCAAGTTAGAGTCCAAAACAAGGGGAAAAGTGTTTGGAAAAGTAGATACGCTGGAGACGTATCAACTCCCCCAAGCTTAAACCTTTGCTTGTCCTCAAGAAATTTAGTTAACAAACTGAAAGTGATAAAGAAAAACTTTTACAAACTCTATTTGATCTTGTTGTTGCAAATATGTAAAGCCAACTTCAAGTTTTCAGCAAAGATTATGAACTAACCATATTCACAATAACATTTAGGTCTCATGTTTACTCATATCAATGGCATAATCAACTAGCGAGCAATAATAATAAATCTTGGATGACAACACTTTCTCAAAACAATCATAACATGATATAACAAGATGGTATCTCGCTAGCCCTTTCTGAGATTGCAAAACATAAATGCAGAGCACCTTTGAAGATCAAGGACTGACTAGACATTGTAATTCATGGTAGAAGAGATCGAGTCACAGGCATACTCAATGTAAATTAATAGCAATGCATGCGAATGACAGCGGTGCTCTCCAACTGGTGCTTTTTAATAAGAGGATGATGAATCAATGTAAAAGTAAATAGAGAGGCCCTTCGCAGAGGGAAGCAGGGATTTGCAGAGGTGCCAGAGCTCGAGTTTTGAAATAGAGATAAATAATGTTTTGAGTGGAATACTTTCATTGTCAACATAACAACCAAGAGATCTCGATATATTCCATGCTACACACATTATAGGTGGTTCCCAAACAAAATGGTAGAGTTTATACTCCCCCACCACCAACAAACATCAATCCATGGCTTGTCCGAAACAACGGGTGCCTCCAACTAACAACAATCCCGGGGGAGTTTTGTTTGCAATTATTTTGATTTGAGCATGGGACTGGGCATCCCGGTTACCAGCCATTTTCTCGTTAGTGATGAGCAGAGCAGAGTCCACTCATCATGATAATAACCCACCCAGCATGGAAGATATAGACATCCCTAGTTGATACATGAGCTATTCGAGCATACAAAACAGAATTTCATTTGATGGTTTAGAGTTTGGCACATACAAATTTACTTGGAACGGCAGGTAAATACCGCATATAGGAAGGTATGGTGGACTCATATGGAATAACTTTGGGGTTTATGGAAATGTATGCACTAGCAGTATTCCTGCTTAGTACAAGTGAAGGCTAGAAAGAGACTGGGAAGCGACCAACTAGAGAGCGACAACAGTCATGAACATGCATTAAGATTAATCAACAATGAGTGCAAACATGAGTAGGATATAAATCACCATGAACATAAATATCGTGGAGGCTATGTTGATTTTGTTTCAACTACATGCGTGAACATGTGCCAAGTCAAGCCACTCGAATTTTTCAAAGGAGGATACCACCCAATCATACCACATCACAACCATTTTAATAGCATGTTGGCACGCAAGGTAAACCATTATAAACTCCTAGCTAATTAAGCATGGCATGGGCAACTATAATATCTAATTATCATTGCAAACATGTTTCATTCATAATAGGCTGAATCAGGAATGATGAACTAATCATATTTACAAAAACAAGATAGGTCGAGTTCATACCAGCTTCTCTCATCTCAATCAGTCCATCATATGTTGTCATTATTTCCTTTCACTCGCACGACCAAACGGTGTGGATAATAATAATAGTGCATGTGCATTGGACTAAGCTGGAATCTGCAAGCATTTAATACAAGGGAGAAGACAAGGTAATATAGGCTCTTGGTTAAATCAACAATAGTGCATATGAGAGCCACTCAACATTTTCATCATGGTCTTCTCCTCTCGACCCCCAAAGAATAAGAAAAGAAATAAAACTATTTACACGGGAAATCTCCCAACAAGCAAAAGAAGAATGAGAAATCTTTTTGGGTTTTCTTTTAATTACTACTACTATAGGCACGGAAAGTAAACTAGCTAAAAGCTACAAATTTTTTTTGGTTTTTCCTAAGGTTTTTCAAACACACAAGAAGAAGGCTTGGAAAAGAAAATAAACTAGCATGGATAGTACACTGAAAACATATGAGCACCGACAACTGGTATGAGTGTGTGAACATGAATGTAATGTCGGTGAGAAATACGTACTCCCCCAAGCTTAGGCTTTTGGCCTAAGTTGGTCTATGACCACGGATCGAAGCTACTCTCTAGTGTACTGAGGAGGGTCCTCAGGGTGCCACTGGTTAGCGATCTCCTCTGGATACCACTGATAAACAGACTATCGATAAGGGTCAAGTGGTGGCTCAGGCTCAGGCTCTGGGACTTGTGTCAGCCTCCAGTATGCATAAATGGCCTTGGATAAGATGAGGTACATGCCTGAAAGTATGTTAAACAAAGAGGGTGCAGGCAAGGTAATAATCTCACAGTGAGTTTTATCAAATATTAAATTATACTTAAGCATCTTATTCTTGTTTTTAACAATAAAATCATGTGCTACCATACTCTTATAATCCATAAAAATAGGGGGCAACAACTTTTCCTCTTTCTCATAATGGCTAATAGGTATCTCAAAGTGTTCAGCAAGGCGTGAAGGAAAGATGCCTCAAAAGATGGGGCCCTTTGTATAGTTCAGAATTAATCGTTTAGCAACAATAGCACCTAAGCTGAAAGTTGTATCACGAAACAAAGCATGGCGAAAAATGACAATATCAGGTGCACTAAGATTTCCACTGTTCCTGCGACCAATTAAGCATCTACTATCAAATATCGCAAAGTAACGTGGAACAGGAAAATGTATACTAGTAATTCTTGCATCTGAAACTTTACTCATTTCCCCTACGACAATTCTATCAATAAATCCATTCACATCCCTACGATGTGGTTCCTATATGCTTCCTACAAAGGGTATCTTGTAGAACCGACTAAAATCATGGAGTGACATCTCCTTAACATCATCATATAAGTGAAACTCCACTGAAGGTGGTGATTTCTTAGCATGGAAATAAAAGTTTTGCACGAAAATATTAGTGAGTAGGAGATACTCTTCGCGCTAGTCGTGGAGGAAATCAGTGAGGCATGCATTCTTAGCCAAGTAATAGAAGTCATCGTAAATTCCGACGGCTATCAAGAATTCATCACAAGACCATTCGCACGGCCGAACCTCCGCAGTGCGAGGAAGATTGTATCTGGGCTTTTAATTCTCCTCATTCTGCTTATCCTTCGAGCTTCGCCTCGAAGATCCCCTCAACAATCTCTTCATCATTTTCTTTCTCTGAAAAATTGCTGAAATTTTAGTGACTCAAAATAAAAATGAACCAAACTCAACAAGATTGATAGCAACTACTCCCACAAGTGCCTAGAGGCTATATCATGCATTAAAACTACTTTTGACCATATAAATTTGACATGCAAGCTCAAGAACAGGGTCACCTACGCAGCAAAAAAATGCAATAAATAAAGCACTAGAACAAAAACTAATTGGACCATTGGAGGAGCGACATACTAAAGAACAATCTCCCAAAACAGTTTTGTGAAAGGAGCTTTGAGCAAGGAGATCGAAAATGGCAACAAGATGAGCTAGAACATGGGTTCGAGCTACGGGATGATTTTTTCTGGAGGAAGACGAAGTGTGTGGGTGCTGGAATAAGTGGAGGGGAGCCACGTGGGGCCCACGAGGCAGGGGCGCGCCCTGCACACTTGTGGCCAAATGGTGGGTCCCCCTAGTGTGTTTTGAGTGCCAGAAATTCTTAAATATTTGACAAAAAATCATCTTTCATTTTCAGGATATTTGGAGAACTTTTATTTTTGGAGTATTTTTATTGCAAGGATAATTCAAAAAATAGAAAGAATTTTTTTTTGCTTTATTTAATCTAAATAGCAGAAAGTAAAAGGAGGTTACACAGAGTTGTGCTTTCTAACTTCATCCATCTCATGCTTATCAAAAGGAATCCACTAACAAGGTTGATCAAGTCTTGTTAACAAAATCTTTCCGAATCGCATGAAACCAGAGAATTTTCGAATAACACTAGGTTACCTCAATGGGGATATGCATGTCCCCAACAATAAGAATAAAATATTTCTTCTTGACAATAGGAAGAGGGAATTCGAAACTCCAATAGTAATCGTTGAAATTTTTCCAATAGAATTGATATTGTGGACTTGAGGTTGTTTCCTTGGAAAGTGTACTGTATGCCCATTACCATTGACATGAAAAGTGATATTGCCTTTGTTGCAATCAATAACAGCCCCTGTAGTATTCAAAAAGGGTCTACCAAGGATAATAGACAAACTATCATCCTTGGGAATATCAAGAATAACAAAGTTTGTTAAAATAGTAACGTTCACAACCACAATAGGCATATCCTCACAGATACCGCTAGGTATAGCAGTTGATTTATCGGCCATTTTCAAAGGTATTTCAGTAGGTGTCAACTTATTCAAATCAAGTCTACGATATAAAGAGAGAGGCATAACACTAACACCGACTCCAAGATCACATAAAGCAGTTTTAACATAGTTTCTTTTAGTGGAGCATGGTATAGTTGGTACTCCTGGATCTCCTAGTTTGTTAGGTATTCCACCTTTAAAAGTATAATTGGCAAGCATGGTGGAAATTTCAGCTTCCGGTATCTTTCTTTTATTTGTAACAATATCTTTCATATATTTAGCATAAGGATTCATTTTAAGCATATCAGTCAAACGCATACGCAAAAACATAGGTCTAATCATTTCAGCAAAGCGCTCAAAATCCTCATCATCCTTTTTCTTGGATGGTTTAGGAGGAAAAGGCATGGTTTTCTAAACCTATGGTTCGCTTTCTTTAACGTGCTTCCTAGCAACAAAGTCTCTCTTATCATAATGTTGGTTCTTTGATTGTGGGTTATCAAGATCAACAGCAGGTTCAATCTCTACATCATTGTTATTGCTAGGTTGAGCATCAACATGAAAATCATCATTATCACTAGGTTCATGTTCATACCAGATTGTGTTTCAGCATCACAAACAGAAATATCATTGGGATTCTCAGGTGTGTCAACAACAGGTTCACTAGAAGCATGCAAAGTCCTATCATTTTTATTTTTCTTCTTCTTAGAAGGACTGGGTGCATCAACATTAGTTCTTTGAGAATCTTTCTCAACTCTCTTAGGGTGGCCCTTAGGATACAAAGGTTCCTGAGTCATTTTATCCCCTCTAGTCATAACTCTAACAGCTTTATCATTTTTCTTATTATTTAATTCAATGAGCAAATCATCTGGTGCTTTAAGCACCTGTTCTACTTGAGTGGTAACCATAGAAGCATGTTTACTAATAAGTCTAAGGTCACCATTAACTCTAGACATATAATCTCTCAAGTGTTCAATCATACAAGCATTAGATTTCAATTGTCTACCCACATAAGCATTGAAGTTTTCTTGTTCAACAATAAAATTATCAAACTCATCCAAGCATTGGCTAGAAGACTTATTACGAGGAATATGACCTTCATCAAATCTATAGAGAGAATTTACCTTTACTACCTATGTCGGGTTATTAAGAATATGTATTTTTCAATAGGTGGTAAATTCTTAACATCTTCGGCTTTAATACCCTTTTCTTTCATAGATTTGTTTGCCTCTTGAATATCTTCAGGACTGATAAATAGAATACCCCTTTTCTTCGGAGTTGGCTTAGGAGTTGGTTCAGGAAGTGTCCAATCATTATCATTTCTAAATATATTATTCAATTGCAATTCAGCTTGCTCAACAGTTCTTTCCCTGAAAACACAACAAACACAACTATCCATGTGGTCTCTCGAAGCATCGGTTAGTCCATTATAAAAGATATCAAGTATTTCATTTTTCTTGAGAGGATGATCAGGCAAAGCATTAAGTAATCGGAGAAGCCTCCCCCATGCTTGTGGGTGACTCTCTTCTTCAATTTGCACAAAATTATGTACTTCCCTAAATGCAGCTTGTTTATTATGAGTGGGGAAATATTTAGCAGAGAAGTAATAAATCATATCCTGGGGACTACACACACAACCAGGAGCAAGAGAATTAAACCATGTTTTAGCATCACCCTTTAATGAGAACGGAAATAACTTAAGGATATAGTAGTAACGAAGTTTTTCCTCATGAGTGAATAGGATTGCTATATCGTTCAATTTAGTATGATGTGCCACAACAGTTTCAGATTCATAGCCATAAAAAGGATCAGATTCAACCAAAGTAATTAACTCAGGGTCAACAAAGAAATCATAATCCTTACCAGAAATACAGATAGGTGAAGTAGCAAAAGCAGGGTCATATTTCATTCTAGCATTCAAAGACTTTTCTTTTAGCTTAGCTAACCGTTTCTTAAGATCATATCCATCTTTGCAAGAAAATGTCTCTAGCAGTTTCTTCATCCATAACATAACCCTTAGGCACATCAGGGAATTCATATCTAGGGGGAGAATCTTCATGATCACTTTCATCAATATTATCTGTTTCAATAATTTCATTCTCTCTAACCATAGCAAGTTATCGTCAAGAAATTCACCTAATGGCACAGTATTATCAAGCATAGAAGTAGTTTCATCATAAGCATCATGCATAGCATAAGTGGCATCATCAATAACATGCGACATATCACTATCAATAGCAGCAGTAGGTGTCGCAAGTTTACTCAAAATAGAAGGTGAATCAAGTGCAGAGCTAGATGTCTGTTCCTTACCTCCCCTCGTAGTTGAGGGAAATATCTTGGTTCTTTTATCTTTCAAGTTCCTCATAGTGATCAACAGATATAAATCCCAAGTGACTCAAAGAATAGAGCTATGCTCCCCGGCAACGGCGCCAGAAAATGGTCTTGATAACCCCCAAGTATAGGGGATCGCAATAGTTTTCGAGGGTAGAGTATTCAACCCAAATTTATTGATTAGACACAAGGGGAGCCAAAGAATATTCTCAAGTATTAGGAGTTGAGTTTTGAATTCAACCACACCTGAAAGACTTAATATCTGCTTCAAAAAATTTAGTAGCAAAGTAGTATGCAAGTAACGGTAACGGTGGCAAAAGTAACAGTAGTAGTTTTTGTAGCAATCCTAACAGTGGCAACGGAAAAATAACTAAGCAAAGATCAATATGTGAAAAGCTTGTAGGCAATGGATCAATGATGGAAAATTACATCGGATGCGATTCCTCATGCAACATTTATAACATAGGCTGACGCAGAACTAGCTCCAGTTCATCAATGTAATGTATGCATGTATTCCGAATATAGTCGTACGTGCTTATAGAAAAGAACTTGCATGACATCTTTTGTCCTACCCTCCTGTGGCAGCGGGGTCCTATTGGAAACTAAGGGATATTAAGGCCTCCTTTTAATAGAGTACCGGACCAAAGCATTAACACTTCTTGAATACATGAACTCCTCAAACTACGGTCATCACTGGGAGTGATCCCGATTATTGTCACTTCGGGGTTGCCGGATCATAAGACATAGTAGGTGACCATTGACTTGCAAGACAGGATCAAGAACTCGCATATATTTATGAAAACATAATAGGTTCAGATCTGAAATCATGGCACTCGGGCCCTAGTTACAAGCATTAAGCATAGCAAAGTCATAGCAACATCAATCTTAGAACATGATGGATACTAGGGATCAAACCCTAACAAAACTAACTCGATTACATGGTAAATCTTATCCAACCCATCACTGTCCAGCAAGCCTACAATGGGATTACTCACGCACGGTGGTGAGCATCATCAAATTGGTGATGGAGGAAGGTTGATGATGACGATGGCGACAGATTCCCTCTCCGGAGCCCCGAACGGACTCCAGATCAGCCCTCCCGATCAAGATTAGGGCTTGGCGGTGTCTCCATATCGTAAAACGCGATGAATCCTTCTCTCTGATTTTTTTCACCCCGAACGTGAATGTATAGAGTTGGAGTTGAGGTCGGTGGAGTCTCAGGGGGCCCACGAGGCAGGGGGGTACACCCCAGGGGGGCGGCTTGCACCCTCATGGACAGGGTGTGGGCCCCCTGATGCTGATTCTTTCGCCGGTATTTTTTATTTATTCCAAAACGTGTCTCTCTGGATTTTTAGGTCATTCCGAGAACTTTTATTTCTACACAAAAACAACACCATGGAAATTCTGCTGAAAACAACATTAGTCCAGGTTAGTTCCATTCAAATCATGCAAGTTAGAGTCCAAAACAAGGGCAGAAGTGTTTGGAAAAGTATATACGTTGGAGACGTATCACTCGTACTCAATTAGGTAAATGATAAAAAAAAGATAATTTTTGATGTGGAATGCTACCTAGCATAATCTTGATCATATATCTAATCATGGCATGAATATTAAGACACAAGTGATTTAAAGCAATAGTCTATAATTTGACATAAAGACATCAATACTCAGGCATCCCAACAAACAATCGTGTCTTTCAAAATATCAATGCTAAACAAAGCTATCCCTACAAAATCTATAGTCTTATCATGCCCTATCTTCTTAACACAAAGTATTTATCATGCACAACCCCGATGAAAAGCCGAGCAATTGGTTCATACTTTTTAACGCACTTCAGCTTTTTCAACCCCCACGCAATACATGAGTGCGAACCATGGATATAGCACTACGTGTGGAATAGAGTATGATGATAGGGGTAAATATAGAGAAGACCGAAAAGTAAGAAGGTCTCACATTGACGCAGCTACCAACGAACTATGGAGATGCCCATGAATTGATATAAATGCGACGAGTAGGGATTTCCATGCAACGAATGCACTAAGAGCTATAAGTGTATGAAAGCTCAATATGAAAACTAAGTGTGTGTGCATCTAACTCTACAATGAAAAATTCCCACTAGTATATGAAAGTGACAACATAGGAGACTCTCTACATGAAAAACATGGTGCTACTTTGAAGCACAAGTCTGAAACTAGCATGCCCCTTCTCAACCTTCTTTCTTTCATTTTTTTCTTTTTCTTTTTTTTTCCTTTTTTCCTTTTGGTCCAGAGTCCCATCTCGACTTGTGGGGGAATCATAGTCTCCATCATCCATTCCTCCCTAGGACATGCTCTAATAATGAAAGTTGATGATCATCACACTTCCATTTACTTACAACTCAATATTAGAACTCGATACCTATAACAAAATATGACTCCATATGAATGCCTCTGGTAGTGTACTAGGATGTGCAATGATCTAGCATAATATGTATAAAATATGATGAACGGTGGCTGAGCTACAACTACTATGTCATCTATATGATCATGCAAAGCAATATGACAATGAATGCTTAAGTCATCAAAAAGGAAGCTGTGGAAGTTGCATGGCAATATATCTTGGAATGGCTATGGAAAGGCCATAATAGGTAGCTATGGTGGCTGTTTTGAGTAAGATATAGCAAGGCTTATTTGCGATAGAGTGTATGAAATCACAGAGTTTGGATCCACCTGCAGAAAGGGCAATGCACGGTAACGTAGAGGCTAGAAAATTGCAGAAAGGTAAGAGTGTGTATAATCCATGGACTCACGTTAGTCATAAAGAACTCATATACTTATTGCAAAAGTTTATTAGCCCTCGAAGCAAAGTACTACTATGCATGCCCCTAGGGGGATATATTGGTAGGAAAAGACCTTCGCTTGACCCCGACCGCCACTCGTAAGGAAGACAATCAATAATAAATCATGCTCCAACTTCATAGAATAACTAGAGACGATATGTGCATGCTCCCGGAATCACAAGCCTTAACAACAATATTCTTACTAACCACAACCACAACCATTTACTAGTACTTCCCACATATTCCATCTCTATATCACAAAACTATTTCAAGGAATCAAACATATCATATTCAGTGATCCACAAGTTTTATGTAGGATTTTATGACTAACCATGCAAATGACCAATTCCTGTTGACTCTCTAAATAGATATAAGTGAAGCATGAGAGTTTAATTCTTTCTACAAAAGACTTGCACATGCTCTAATAAATATAACTAAAGCAAAAGAGCATTCTACAAACAAAGGTTTTCTATGTGAATAGAAATAGACAATCCAAACATCAAATGATATAAGTGAAACACATGAAGCATTCTATAAAGCCATACTCAAAAGATATAAGTGAAGTGCAATGAGCATTCTATAAGTAAACCATGGACTATCTCATACCAGCATGGTGCATAAAATAAAATGAAAACTAAACACAAAAGACACTCCAAGATTTACACATATCACATGAACGAAACGAAAACTAAAACATACCGATACTTGTTGAAGAAAGATGGGATGCCATCCGGGGCTTCCCCAAGCTTAGACGCTTGAGTCTCCTTGGATATTTACTTGGTGCATTGGTCATCCCCATGCTTGAACTCTTGCCTCCTCTCCTTCTCATCATATCGAGACCTCCTCGATCATTGAACACTTCATTCACACAAAACCTAACAGAAAACTGGTGAGATCCGTTAGTATAATAAAGCAAATCACTACTTTAAGTATTGTTGCAAACCAATTCATATTTTATTTTTGCATTGTAGCTACTGTAGTATAACTTTTCCATGGCTTATACCACCGAAAAAGTTTATAGTTTCATCAAAACAAGCAAAACAATGCATCAAAAATAGAATCTGTCAAAAAGTGGACAGTTTGTAGCAATCTGAACTTTGACCATACTTCAGGTACTCCAAAAATTCTGAAAAATTAGGACAAAATAAACAATTTGTATCACAATACCGTGCAAAAAGTTTCAGAAACTTTCAATGTTTCAGAAACTTTCAACATTCCAGTAAAAAAATGTAAAATCATGCACTACAGCCAAAGTTTCTGTTTTTGCACCGCACATACCAATAAGCAATCTAATCATCCTAAAGCCAAATCTTGGCACATTATTTTTATGGTACAATGGATTTGTAAAAGGGGATAATTATTTTTGTTGAAAAGTTTCTATAATCGAGATTCACAAAGTTTCCAAGGGCATGAACAAAGTTCAAGGATATCCCCCACTTCCACAGTGCTCGTCTTTCTCACTTTCACTTTTCTTTTTGTGAAGTTTTAAGTTCCCCTCTATATATTTTTTGTTTTTAAACTTTATAAAAGCACTCAACGGTATGAAATTACTTCCTAAAACTTTTGGGTTGTCTCCCTGGAAGCACTTTCTTTAAAGCCATTAAGCTAGGCATAAAGTGCTCAAGTAATGGATCCACCCAGATCCCATGGTATATCAAAGCCAACTTTAATTAACAATGATTTTGCATTTAGTAGTGAGCACAAAGAAACATAAATCATGCAATGATGAAGTCTAACTCTCTTCCTATGCATCGGCAAGCCGTAAAAGAACAATTCATGCACGTCAAGTAAAGGCCAATACATAGCATAAGCAATTTCTTGCAATTTTATATTGTTGGAAACATAAAGAGATGGGGATGTAGTTCCTCTCTCATAATAATTGCAAGTAGGAGAAGGAAGAACATGCATATTATATTCATCAAAATTATCATGTGAAATAGTAAAATAAAACCCATCAATGTAATCCTTAATAAGTGCAAACTTCTCAGATATAGTGTAGTTGGGAGAATTCAAAAAGATAATAGGACTATCATGTGTGGGTGCAATAGCAACAATTTCATTCTTAACATAAAGAACTATAGCAAGTTCATCTCAATAAGCATAGTTCAAATTGGCATTATGGCCACAAGCATAGCAAGCATCAAGTTCATCAAAAAGGGATATTTCAAATGAATCAACGAGATCATAGAATTATCGTAGCATTCATCCTTCGATAAGCATAAAGGGAAATTTAATAATGTATGAGTTGAAGAGTTACTCTCATTATAAGGTGGGCACGGGTATCTAATCCGTTCTTCCTCCATCTGTTCTTCGCTCTCCTCATCATCTTTTTCATTCAATGAGCTCACAGTTTCATCAATTCCTTCTTCCATAGGCTCCTACAAAATATTACTCTCTTCTTGGACGGCGGAGACTTTCTCAAGAAATACATCAATATCAGAATTGTATTTACAATTCTCATAACAATATTTAAGTATAGCAAAATTTTAAGGTCTATACACTCAATCATCTAAATCTTCATACTTTTCAAACATAGATTCCATTTCATAAGCTCCCTTAAAAGCAACAAATTCTCCTATTCATTCCACATCATAGTAATCATATCTACCATTAGCATAAGAATGTAAGGTTTCATTATCATTAAATTTGCATGAAAAGGGAAGGTGTGGAGCATTCATCCTAGAGCAACAAGTAAAATAATATCTCTGGCATAAATTCCAAGCATACAAATGCAACATATAAATTTGGTCCCGTAACAGCTTCCCTATTTGTGTCAAATCCCTTAAGTACTCACGTTGATCCAACGTGTCTCCCATTACCATGTTGAATGGGGTTTTCTCAGGATTATCAAAGTCGTGTTTAATATTTTTCACATAACATGCACCGATGGTTTTAGGAGGTTCCCCATCTCCATGAGTAGCAAGTACAACTATTTTTTGGCATTTCGTGTTCCATATCCATAACTAAAGATAGAGAACAACTTCAAACAGAAAATAAAAACTACTTAGTGATAAAGCAAACAAGCACACACGGGAATATTCAACCCATGCTATTGCTCTACGGCAACTGCGCCAGAAAAAGGTCTTGATAACTGAAGGTCAAAACCGGCGGATGTCGGGTAGGGGGTCCCGAACTGTGCGTCTAAGGTGGATGGTAACAGGCGGCAAGTGACACGATGTTTACCCAGGTTCGGGCCCTCTTGAAGGAGGTAATACCCTACGTCCTGCTTGATTGTTCTTGATGATATGAGTATTAAAAGAGTTGATCTACCACGAGATCGTAGAGGCTAAATCCTATAAGCTAGCCTATGGTATGATTGTATGTTGTCCTACAGACTAAACCCTTTGGTTTATATAGACACCGGAGGGGGCTAGGGTTACACAGAGTCGGTTACAAGGGAGGAGATCTACACATCCGTATTGCCTAGCATGCCTTCCACACCAAGGAAAGTCCCATACGGACACGGGATGAAGTCTTCAATCTTGTATCTTCATAGCCCAACAGTCCGGCCCAATGATATAGTCCGGCTGTCCGGAGACCCCCTAATCCAGGACTCCCTCAGTAGCCCCTGAACCAGGCTTCAATGACGACGAGTCCAGCGTGCAGTGTTGTCTTCGGCATTGCAAGGCGGGTTCCTCCTTCGAATACTCCATAGAATACTTTCAACACCAGAAAAGTGTCCAGCTCTGCCAAACAATTTCCACATACTACCGCAGAGAGAATAATATTTCCACAAATCTAATCTGCTGACGCGTTCTGACAGCATGACGTCATGTCATGGCTCGGTCATTACTCGAACCGTTTTTCTCAACCAGCACCGCACATAACATGGGGCGATTTTCTTGACACGTCTTGTCAAAGCAGAGATCGTGTCCCCCTTATTACGGGATTCTCATCAATACGGACGTGGGTAATCCAACCGCGCCATCAATTACGGCGCCTGGGGAATAAGCGGTTTTACCAGGCAAGTGGGGAGACGCATTGCCTCTTTCACCCTTATAAGGGGACAAGGATTTACCCCCTTTTACCCACGACTTCTACCTCCTCGCTTATCCATTCTCATGCACACTCGAGCTCTAGCTCCCAAGCTCGCGTTCTTCTTCACAAACCACTCCAAGCATGTCCGGAGCAGGAGGCAAGTGGAGGGTCTCCTTCGTCACGGAGGAGAACATCATAAAGTTACGGGAAGCTGGATATCTGGCCGCGGATATCGCACACTGGCTGCCAGATGCAGGGCAGATCATCCCAATGCCCGAACCCCATGAGAGGGTAGTTTTTCTTACCCACTTTTTCCGCGGACTGGAATTTCCTCTCCACCCGTTTGTCCACGGGCTCATGTTCTACTACGCGCTGGATTTTCATGATCTGGCCCCCAATTTCATCCTCAACATCTCGGCGTTTATCGTTGTGTGCGAGGCCTTCCTCCGCATCAAGCCCCATTTCGGCCTGTGGCTGAGGACCTTCAATGCCAAACCGAAGGTGGTGGTCGGCCAGCAAGCGGAGTGCGGAGGCGCCATGGTGGGCAAGATGCCTAATGTCACCTGGCTCGAAGGCTCCTGTGTGGAGACCATAAAGGGGTGGCAATCGGGGTGGTTCTAGATCACTGAGCCGCGCGACACCAACTGGGTGGCGGCCCCCGAATTCCGATTCGGAATCCCAACACGGCTCACCTCCTGGTAAGAGAAGGGCATGTCCTGGGGTTCCTCGGTAGAGCTGACCGGACTCCAAACCTGCATCAAGAACATGATGAGGAAGAAAATCAAGCTTGTCAATGTGGTCCAGGTCATGCTCTTACACTGGATTCTCCCATGTCAACAACGGGTATTCAACATGTGGGAGTTTGACCCTGCCAAGTACCAGACGCTGTGAGAGCTCTATGGCACGATGCACGATGACGTCTGGAGGGTGTTGTTCAAGGGTGCCGAGGTACCTCCTTCCTTCACCGAGGACCGCGGACTCAGCGCAAAGCACCGCGCCGATCCGGTAAGTTTTTTTTATATTTCACAGGGTATCCATTTGCCCAGTTTAATCATGTGCGGGATCTAAGCCTTCCATGCCTTTAACAGGACTGGGTGAAGACAGCGGAGCAGATAGATTGCCCCGCCCCCTGCCGTAAGATCCTGCAGATGCTCTCCTGACGGAGATGCTGGTTCCGGCACCTTACAAGGTGCCGGTGAAGAAGGCCAAGAAGAAGGCCGTGGGGACCCAAAAGGGTCTCCGGTGCAAGGTTGTGTCGGACTCATCGTCCGATAACTCCGACGCGCCCTCCTCCCATGAAAAGAAGGAGGGGGAAGAGGAAAGTTCTCCCCCCACAGCTGGGGGAGACAAGAAAAGGAAGGCCGACCCAACCGGGGAGGCCGAAGGGTCCAAGAAGGGCAGGACCCTCCCTCCGGACTGCTCCACGATGCCCGCCTACAACGGCGACGAGTGGCTACCCAGGGTCAAGCCCCTGGGAAGTCGTAAGTATCCGGACACCATAGTAATTCATAGTATGTTTTACTGCACTGCTTCTCCTCATGCCGAACATGATTATGCAGTCCGTCCCGAGCTCATCTCGATGTATCTTCGTCGAGCGGTTTATTGGACTCGTCGGATATGAACAGCGGTTCTCTTCCGACCACCTCCACCCCTTGCCCTGCAGACAACGTCGAGGTGTTGTCTCAACAGGCACCAGGCCAAGGGGAGGCAGTCCTGGGGGCGCCTCGAGGCAACCTTCCGGACCCTGGGCGCAAAGGGAGGCGGACTCCCATGGGCTCCATGTTTGTCCCCGAGCCGAACACTACACCGGAATCTTCGGTGGTTCCGGACTCCGGCGAGCGACCCCTCGTTAAGGGGGGCAAGCCGCCCGTGTCGGTATCCTCTGTCTATCCAGAGGCACCGGACAACTTGCTGGAAGCGCTTCGCGGCGCTTCCATCGACGAAGAGCACCGTACTATCATGAGTGCGGTGATCGAGAAAGTTTAGTCCGCCAAAAACGGACTGACTGAAGCTTGCGCCAGCCTCCTAACAGGTTTTTAGATAAGCAATCAAAATATAAGAAAATATTACCGCATAGATAGTAACCCCTAATGCTCTATTCGGCGTTCGAGTAGAAAGGCCGAATAGAGGATCAAATGATGACTCAGGAGTCTAATCAGAATATATCTATGTGTATGTGCAGGCTTCACTGTTGGCCGCTGCCGCATGTACTGCGGAGGTCTCTATGCTGAAGCAGGACCTAGAGCGGTCCGAGAATGAGCTTGGCCTTACCAAGAGGCAGCTCGAGGAGAGCAAAGGTAAGCAATACCTTGTCTATATAAAATAAAAGAAGTTCGGTTGTAAAGTAATAGGATCATCATGAATTTTCCAGGGGCCACGACCGAAGTGGCGACCCTGAAGAAGGCGATGTCCGAGGCCAAAGACAAAGCGGCCAAGGAGCGCATTGAGCGGGAGAAACAAGAAGCCCGAGTGGGCGAGGTGCAGCAAGGGCTCGAGGCTCTCGCCAAGAAACACGAGTCCTTGTAGCTTGACTCTAAGGCGTGAGATTCCGAGCTTGAGAGGGCGCTCGAAAGCGCCCGGAGCGCCAAGGCTGAAGCCCACAAGGCCCTCCAGGAGATTGATGTGGTAAAGAAGATAGCGGCGGGTGAGGCATTCATTATGCAAAGCAAGCATGTGAAGGAAACTTTCCGTTTTCTTACCCGAGTTCGGAGCTCTCCAGGAGCGTTTGCAGATCTTCCCCGCAGTGTACTGGATGCCGCGGAGTTTTACTGAGCTGAGGAGCGGAGCTCGATGGAGAAGTTGTTCTGGTCTCAGTATACTAGGACCGAACACCCCGTGCCCTTGAGGGGCCTTATAGTCCGGATGTGGCCTGGCAAGCCCCTGTCCGACAGCTTCTTCGGTCTGGTGATGCGGCTCGTCGACGCCGGCCCACGGCTTGAAGTCATAAAGCAGTTCGTCTGCATCGAGGGTGCGCGCAGAGCTTTTGCCCAGGCGAAGGTGCACTGGGCGAAGCTGGACGCCGTGAAGCTGGTGAAGGAGGGGCCGCCGGAGGGCAAGGAGCATCACTGCCTCGAGAAGTATTATGAGAGTGTCCTGAAGGGTTCCCGCCTTGTGGCGGATGAGTGTGCCAAGGATGTAATTTTTGAATGAACATGCTCATGTGATACTGTAATATGAAACGAGTTCATTTGCGCCATGCGATGCTTTTTTAATTTAAAATATTACCTTTTGTGCAGCCGTTTATAAAATCTGGGAGTTGGCCAGTCGTCGGCTTCTGCCCCCATGTAACTAGTACTGGGATGTTCGGGATAAACCTGAGCACTCTTTACCCTAATTTTGGGTCCTTCAAGGGAGGTGTTCAGCGCAACGAACTAGGCAATCGGACTATAATGCTTTATCACTCTCACTTAGCCATATAAGTCTACAATTTTAAATTTTGGCGAAGCCCCTGGTATTGGGAAGGCCGAATTTGGGGCGCTATACACGCCTAAGCCAGACAAGGCCGACTCCTCGCCCGAAGCGGAAAAAGGCTTTAAGGACTTGAGACCTCTCGACCAGCGATGATACATCTCCAACATATCTATAATTTTTGATTGCTCCATGCTATATTATCTACTGTTTTGGACTATATTGGGCTTTATTTTCCATTTTTATATTATTTTTGGGACTAACCTATTAACCGGAGGCCCAGCCCAGAATTGCTGTTTTTTGCCTATTTCAGTGTTTCGGATAAACAGAATATCAAACAGAGTCCAAACGGAATAAAATCTTCGGAAACGTGATTTTCTCACCGAACGTGATCCAGGTGTAGCGACCAAACCTCAAACAGTCTGATCCCTATGCTCCGGTGTCATCCCTGGATCAGTAATGCTGACACCACACAGTACTCGGAGGATTTATAGTACAGTAGCAATCACACACTTATTACATAGAGTGTCTCAAAAGAGAACTTATTACAATAAATATGGATTAAGACCATCTAATAACTATAACAGCGGAAGGCTTGGAAGACAAGTGAGTGCATCAACTCCAACAGCATCACTGAGTATAGGACCACGACCTAAAAACTCCTTAATCGTTGTTTGAAAAGTCTGCAACACTAACATTGCAGCCCGAAAACGGGTCAGCACATGGAATATGCTGGCAAGGTAACACATAGAGAGTAATGGAATGAAACAACTATACTATATGCATGTTTGGCTGGTGGAAAGCTCTATGGTTACAATTTTGCGTAAATCCAATTTTTCCCTACTTCAAAGGAATAAAATTTAATTACTATCATGGTGGTTGTTAAACATTGAGAATGGTTGACAGCATTCTCAATCCCAATTAAGCATCAACATTAAAACCAAACAATATTAATTTAGAGTAACATGTTGAGATTCACATGAAAATCCAAGTACTAGATACTCAAGATGTCCATAACCGGGGACACGGCTAACCATGATTAGTTTATTACACTTTGCAGAGGTTTGCGCACTTTTCCCCACAAGACTCGATCGCCTCCGTTTGGTTTCTCGCACTACATGGTGTTTGAGAAGACGGATGACTGAGACATAGTCTTTCAGAAGTGCTAGCACCTTACGATGGGTAGACCGTACCACCTACATCCCTTACATCTGCTAGTCTACCACTGTAAGAGTTTGCACGACTTAGTCAACTATGCTAGAGCCCATAATAGCTTGTGGCTGCACACGGAGGTTTCTAGTATGAATAGTCTCATGATCCCTTTGAGCCTGGGTGGCGGTCCAAAAGAAAACAGGCAAGTCCTGGAATACCCAGGTGCCTCAATCCACCCAGATGTGTTTTAAGTTGCCACCTTATATAAACCATTAATTAACAATCTCACATCTGTCATGGATATCACTCACCCAATCCACGTCTACTAGCATAGCATGGCATAATAAGCAAACGTAGAAGTGACTCCCAAAGGTTTGATAATAAACAGGTAATATGTACTACCTCATCTACTTCTCATCCCACAATTTAATTAGATCCTAATCATGCAATGTGTAAGGATTGATCTAATGCAATAAAACTGGGTAGTAGGAAAAGGTATGATCAAAGTGTTAGTTGCCTTGCTGATGATCCGCGAAACCTAACGATTCGAAGTAACAGGCGGCGCACTCCGGGTACTCTCTCGCAAACAAACAAACAAGCATACAATAAGTACTCATCTAATGCACAGGTAAAACTCAAATAAGAGATCTAACCAGAAGGTTCAACTTAAGAACACCGGTTGGCAAAAAGAAATCAAATCGAACGAAGCAACGAAAGACAAACGGCGAAAGAAAACAACTTAGTTCTACTAATCTGGATCTAGGCCAAATGTTACAGTAACAAAAACTTGTTTAAGTTGGTTAAACGGATAGAGGGTTTCGAGATGAATCCCTAGGCGCTTGAATCTCCTGATTCTGATAAATGAGCGAAATGTTATACTGAAACGAAAATCGGATCAGAAATCGCGATCAGAAAAATCGCAGATTTAATCCGAGAAAAAGAAAAATGACGAACGCCGATTTTATTTGGCACGGAAAACGAGGCGCGACGAACCTCGGGCGGCGGGATCGGCGGCGGCGGCGGCGGCTCTGGCGGCGCGCGCGGATCGAGGCGGGGCTGATGGGCTGGGGCGGCTCGGGCGGCGCTATTTAAAGGCTACCCCCGGGCGGTGTCCCGCTCGGGTATGGCCCGAAGTCGGTTCGTTTTTTAATTATTCCGCTCGGAAGAAAAATTAAAAGAAATACTAAACGGACTCCAAAAATTCCGAAATAAATTTTCACGGGCTTCTAAAATCAAGCCACACAAGGTGAACATTTATTTGGGCCATAAATGCAATTTTGAAAAACGAACATTTTTCCTAAATTCAAATAAAACACCGAAAAACTCCGAAATAAAATCTTATTTGATTTTTTATTAAATCCTCAATATTTCTTTATTTTGGGAATGTCATTTTATTCCCTCTCTCATATTTTTGTAATAGAAATAATTGATGATAAAATAAATAAAATCAAATGATCCTATTCTCAAAATTTGAGAGAACTCAAATATGAAAATAACGAAATCCCCAACTCTCTCCGTGGGTCATTGAGTTGCGTGGAATTTCTAGGATCAACCAAAATGCAAAATAAAATATGATATGCATGATGATCTAATGTATAACATTCCAAATTGAAAATTTGGGATGTTACAAACCTACCCCCCTTAAGATGAATCTCGCCCTCGAGATTCGGGTTGGCTAGAAAATAGGTGAGGGTGGTCTTTGAGCAAATCTTCCTCTCGTTCCCAGGTGGCTTCATCCTCCGTGTGGTGGCTCCACTGAACTTTGCAAAACTTAATAACTTTGCTGCGAGTAACTCGGCTGGCAAACTCGAGGATCTTAACTGGTTTCTCCTCGTAGGTCAAATCGTTATCCAACTGAATAGTTTCCAAAGGCACTGTGTCTCTCAATGGTATGTCAGCCATCTCCGCATGACATTTCTTTAACTGAGAAACGTGGAACACATCATGTACTCCTGACAATCCTTCGGGCAATTCCAATTTGTAGGAGACTTCTCCCATATGCTCCAAAACTCGATCTGGTCCTACAAATCATGGTGCTAACTACCCTTTAACTCCAAAACGCTTTGTTCCCCGAAATGGAGATACTCGAAGATAAGCTCTGTCTCCGACTTCGTAAACTATCTCCTTGCGTTTAGAATCTGCAAAACTTTTCTGTCTGGACTGGGCTACCTTGAGCCTATCGCGAATCAGCTTCACCTTCTGTTCAGACTCTTTAATCAAGTCAGGACCAAACAACTGGCGTTCTCCAACTTCGTCCCATGATAACGGTGTCCTGCACCTCCTTCCGTACAAGGCTTCGAAAGGGTCCATCTTTAAACTGGTTTGGTAACTGTTGTTGTAAGAGAACTCTACATATGGCAAATTATCGTCCCAACTAGATCCATAATCTAGCGCACAAGCTCTCACCATATCCTCCAAAATCTGATTGACTCCCTCGGTCTGTCCATTTGTCTGTGGATGAAAAGATGTACTGAATTCTAGCCTGGTTCCCAAAGTTTCGTGCAACTGCTTCCAGAACTTTGAGGTAAACTGGGTTCCTCTATCCGATACGATACTCCTTGGAACTCCATGCAGACATACGATCCTGGTCATGTATATCTTTGCCAACTTAGCACTGGTGTAATTGGTCTTTACTGGGATGAAATGAGCTACTTTCGTCAATCGATCAACTACAACCCAAATCGAGTCATAGCCTGAACGAGTCCTGGGCAATCCCGTGATAAAATCCATGCCTAGCTTATCCCACTTCCATTCGGGTATCGGCAATGGTTGTAACAATCCTGCTGGCTTCTAATGCTCTGCCTTTACTCTCTGACATACATCACAAACTGCTACATACTCTGCTATATCCTTCTTCATTCCGGTCCACCAGACAATATCCCTCAAGTCTAGATACATCTTGGTATTTCCTGGGTGAATTGAATACGGTGAGTTGTGTGCCTCTTGCAGTATCAACTTCCTGATCTCCGGGTCATTGGGCACGTAAACACGGTCTTCCAACCATAGGGTGTCGTGCTCATCCTCACGAAATCCTTTAGCTTTTCCTTTGCTCAGTTTCTCCTTTATAGATGCAATCTCTTTGTCAGCTTTCTGAGCTTCCCTGATTTTATCTATCAAGGTTGACTAAATCTCCAATGCTGCTACATAGCCTCTCGTAACTATTTCCAAACATAGTTCACGAAGATTTTCGGCCAACTCCCTTGGTATTCCTCCTGTCATTAATGTATTGACATGGCTCTTGCGGCTTAATGCGTCAGCTACTACATTAGCCTTTCCGGGGTGATAATGCAATTTCATATCATAATCCTTGATAAGTTCCAACCATCTCCTTTGTCTGAGATTCAACTCCTTGTGTGTGAAGATGTACTTCAAACTCTTATGATCCGTGTACACCTCACAATGATTTCCAATGAGGAAATGTCTCCATGTTTTCAAAGCATGCACTACGGCTGCTAACTCCAAATCATGCGTGGCATAATTTAACTCATGAGGCTTCAGTTGTCTTGAGGCATATGAAACAACTCTCCCTTCCTGCATAAGCACTGCTCCAAGTCCTCGACGTGAACCATCGCAATACACCTCATAATCTTTGGTCTGGTCTGGCAAAATCAACACTGGTGAGGTAACCAAACGTTTCTTCAACTCCTGGAAACTAGCCTCACATTCCTCTGTCCATATGAACTTGGTATCTTTCTTTAATAACTCCGTCATAGGCTTCGCAATCTTTGAGAAATTCTCAATAAATCTCCGGTAGTATCCTGCGAGTCCAAGGAAACTCTGGATCTCTCCAACTGTTGTTGGGGCTTCCCACTTGGTCACGGTTTCAACTTTAGCAGGATCTACTGCTATACCTTCTCCAGATATAACATGTCCGAGGAATCCTACTTCCTTCAACCAAAACTCACATTTGCTGAACTTGGCATATAATTGATGTTCTCTGAGCTTTCCAAGTACCAAATGCAAATGCTCCTTATGTTCCTCTTCATTCTTCGAATAAACCAGGATATCATCAATGAACACTACGACAAACTTATCCAAAAACTCCATAAACACTTTGTTCATCATGTTCATAAAATAGGCAGGTGGTTTAGTCAGACCAAATGACATAACGGTATACTCATACAGCCCATACCTGGTGGTAAAAGCTGTCTTCGGAATAGCCTGTTCTTGAATCTTCAACTGGTGGTATCCTGATCGCAGATCGATCTTGGAAAATACCTTAGCTCCTTGCAATCGATCAAATAGATCATTGATCATCGATAGTGGGTATTTGTTCTTGATCGTTACTTCATTCAATCCTCGATAATCAACAACCATCCTTAATGATCCATCCTTTTTCTCCACTAGAAGTACTGGCGATCCCCAAGGCTAAGAACTTGGGCGAATATATCCTTTATCCAGTAACTCCTTAATCTGCTTCTTAATTTCCACCAAATCCTTTGCTGGCATCCTATATGGTCTCTTTGATATTGGACCTGTGCCTGGCAATAGCTCAATCAAAAACTCAATATCTCTATCCAGTGGCATGCCTGGCAACTCCTCTAGAAATACATCAGGAAAATCCCTTACCACTGGTACTTCCTCCTACACAACTCCTGTTAAGCAATTTACTTGAGTCCTCTTTGGCACATGCCGGGATACATACTTGATCCTTCTCCCTTCTGGGGTGGTAAGCAAAATTGACTTACTAGCACACTCAATATTCACTTCATACTTTGATAACCAATCCATGCCTAATATCACATTCAATCCTTGAGATTCCAATACTATTAGGTCTGAGGGAAAAACATAGTTACCAATCCTTAATGGTAACCGATTACACCATCGACTAGCCATATACTCTGCTCCAGGCAAGGTTACTAACATGGGTGACCTAAGGGCTTGGGTTGGAGGCATCTGAGGGTTTTTAGAAAAGATGAGATATAAGAATAGAGGGTGTCTAAAGAGAAAATACTACCCATATGCACATGAGACAAAACAAACAATTCACTTCAATCAATCAAACAAGGGCATACAATCAATCTATCTATCTCAAAAGTGCTCGGACTACTATATTTACATGGTGGACTACTACTACTGATGAGGTGGTCTACTAGAAATATTCTACGGTCGTTGACTCCATGATATCTGCTCCAGCTTCATCAACATAGTCATCATCGCTACTATCTGCTTCCGAGTCGGTGCCGTCGATGATGATATAGTCTTCCGGGCTAATTTCCCGGGGTTTTTCGTCTTCATCTACTGGTGTAGGGTCTCCCATAAATATTCCAATCTTCTTGATCTGGTCGTCATTCTTCTCCACCAATACTTCAATTTTCTCTTCATAATCTTCACGTGTAGCCATGAGTTCTTCCTCCAGTTCCTTGATTCTAGTCTTTGCCTTCTTCAGGTCTATCATGTCGGCGCACATATGGTTCTCCTGTCGTCGAATGTGCTGATTTAACTCCTGGATAAAAGTTGCGATTGATCTATCCTTCCTGGTGCTGATCATCTCCCAGTGTTCATCTCGGCGCCCACAAATCTGGTAGATAGTATCCTTGAGATCCTTGCGGTAGACTTCTCCAATGCGTCCCATGGCGATGTGAGCTGCCATGCTCTTTCCTAGACTCCAAGTTGGTGCATCAAAAGAAAATTCTATGGGCTCAGTGACTGGCATGAATGTCCTTCCTGGTACTTGAACTTGAATCATCCAGTGCTCTTTTTCAGGTAAAGTGGCGTTGTAGGTTCCCGTGAAGCTTGGTACTCCTATATTCAGGTATCTAGTGACTTCCTTCAAGTGGCGTCCAAAGGGTGTATCTTCATCCGGTTGTGTGAACTTGTTCCTTGCATCCGCCATCGTAAAGAGTAGAAAAGATGAGACGTTAGAAGAGAAGAGAGTGAATAGTGATATAGGTCTTTAGCTTAGTGGTCATGTCCTACAGTTAGCGTGTGCTCTGATACCATCTCTGTAGCGACCAGACCTCAAACAGTCTGATCTCTGTGCTCCGGTGTCATCCCTGGATCAGTAATGCTGACACCACACAGTACTCGGAAGATTTATAGCAGAGTAGCAATCACACACTTATTACATCGAGTGTCTCAAAAGAGAACTTATTACAATAAATATGGCGTAAGGCCATCTAATAACTATAACAACGGAAGGCTTGGAAGATAAGTGAGTCCATCAACTCCAACGGCATCACTGAGTATAGGACCACGACCTAAAAACTCCTTAATCGTCATCTGAAAAGTCTGCAACATTAACGTTGCAGTCCGAAAATGGGTCAGCACATGGAATATGCTGGCAAGGTAACACATAGAGAGTAATGGAATGAAACAGCTATACTATATGCATGTTTGGCTGGTGGAAAGCTCTATGGTTACAGTTTTGCGTAAAGCCAATTTTTCCCTACTTCAAAGGAATAAAATTTAATTACTATCATGGTGGTTGTTAAACATTGAGAATGGTTGACAGCATTCTCAATCCCAATTAAGCATCAACATTAAAACCCAACAATATTAATTTAGAGTAACATGTTGAGATTCACATGAAAATCCAAGTACTAGATACTCAAGATGTCCATAATCGGGGACACGGCTAACCATGATTAGTTTATTACACTCTGTAGAGGTTTGCGCACTTTTCCCCACAAGACTCGATCGCCTTTGTTTAGTTTCTCGCACTACATGGTGTTTGAGAAGACGGATGACTGAGACATAGTCTTTCAGAAGCGCTAGCACCTTACGATTGGTAGACCGTACCACCTACATCCCCTACATCTGCTAGTCTACCACTGTAAGAGTTCGCACGACTTAGTCAACTATGCTAGAGCCCATAATAGCTTGTGGCTGCACATGGAAGTTTCTAGTATGAATAGTCTCATGATCCCTTTGAGCCTGGGTGGTGGTCCAAAAGAAAATAGGCAAGTCCTGGAATACCCAGGTGCCTCAATCCACCCAGATGTGTGTTTAAGTTGCCACCTTAGATAAACCATTAATTAACAATCTCACATCTGCCATGGATATCACTCACCCAATCCACGTCTACTAGCATAGCATGGCATAATAAGCAAATGTAGAAGTGACTCCCAAAGGTTTGATAATAAACAGGTAATAGGTACTACCTCACCTACTTCCCATCCCACAATTTAATTAGATCCTAATCATGCAATGTGTGAGGATTGATCTAATGCAATAAAACTGGGTAGTACGAAAAGGTATGATCAAAGTGTTAGTTGCCTTGCTGATGATCCACGAAACCTAACGATTCGAAGTAACAGGTGGCACACTCCGGGTACTCTATCGCAAACAAACAAACAAGCATACAATAAGTACTCATCTAATGCACAGGTAAAACTCAAGTAAGAGATCTAACCAGAAGGTTCAACTTAAGAACTCCGGTTGGCAAAAAGAAATCAAATCGAACGAAGCCACGAAAGACAAACGGCGAAAGAAAACAACTTCGTTCTACTAATCTGGATCTAGGGAAAATGTTACAGTAACAAAAACTTGTTTAAGTTGGTTAAACGGATGGAGGGTTTCGAGATGAATCCCTAGGCACTTGAATCGCCTGATTCTGATAAACGAGCGAAAAGTTATACTAAAACGAAAATCAGATCAGCAATCGCGATCAGAAAAATCGCGGATTTAATCCGAGAAAAAGAAAAATGACGAACGCCGATTTTTTCAGCACGGAAAACGAGGCATGACGAACCTCGGGCGGCGGGATCGTCGGCGGCGGCGGCAGCTCCGGCGGCGCGCGCAGATCGAGGCGGGGCTGATGGGCTGGGCAGCTCGGGGCGGGGCTATTTAAAGGCTGCCCCCGGGCGGTGTCCCGCTCGGGTACGGCCCGAAGTCGGTTCGTTTTTTTTTATTATTCCGCTCGGAAGAAAAATTAAAAGAAATACTAAACGGACTCCAAAAATTCCGAAAAAAATTTTCACGAGCTTCTAAAATCAAGCCGCACAAGGTGAACATTTATTTGGGCCCTAAATGCAATTTTGAAAAACGCACATTTTTCCTAAATTCAAATAAAACATCGAAAAACTCTGAAATAAAATCTTAGTTGATTTTTTTATTAAATCCTCAATATTTCTTTATTTTGGGAATGTCATTTTTTTCCCTCTCTCATATTTTTGTAATAGAAATAATTGATGATAAAATAAATAAAATCAAATGATTCTATTCTCAAAATTTGAGAGAACTCAAATATGAAAATAATGAAATCCCCAACTCTCTCCGTGGGCCATTGAGTTGCGTAGAATTTCTAGGATGATCCAAAATGCAAAAGAAAATATGATATGCATGATGATCTAATGTATAACATTCCAAATTGAAAATTTGGGATGTTACAAGGAGACTTGGACCCTACTGCAAGGGATCAAAGAGGTGGTCACGAGGGTGGGGGGTGCGCCCCCCTGCCTCGTGGGCCCCTCGGTGCTCCACCGGTGTATTCCTTCCTCCTAAATATACACACGTACCCCCAAATGATCAGAACAGGAGCCAAAAACCTAATTCCACTGCTGCAACTTTCTGTATCCACGAGATCCCATCTTGGGGCATGTTCCGGAGCTCCGCCGGAAGAGGGCCGTCATCACGGAGGGCTTCTACATCATCATAGCCCCTCCGATGAAGTGTGAGTAGTTTACCTTAGACCTTCGGGTCCATAGTTAGTAGCTAGATGGCTTCTTCTCTCTCTTTGAATCTCAATACAAAGTTCTCCCCCTCTCTTGTGGAGACATATTCGATGTAATCTTCTTTTTGCGGTGTGTTTGTTGAGACCAATGAATTGTGGGTTTATGATCAAGTATATCTATGAATAATATTTGAATCTTCTCAGAATTCTTTTATGCATGATTGGTTATCTTTGCAAGTCTCTACGAATTATCCGTTTGGTTTGGCTAACTAGATTGGTAGTTCTTGCCATGGGAGAACTGCTTAGCTTTGGGTTTGATCTTGCGGTGTCCTTACCCAGTGACAGAAGGGGCAGCAAGGCACGTATTGTATCATTGCCATCGAGGATAACAAGATGGGGTTTATTTCATATTGCATGAATTTATCTCTCTACATCATGTCATCTTGCTTAAGGCGTTACTCTGTTTTTAACTTAATACTCTAGATGCATGCTGGATAGCGGGCGATGAGTGGAGTAATAGTAGTAGATGCAGAATCGTTTCGATCTACTTGTCACGGACGTGATGCCTATATACATGATCATGCCTAGATATTCTCATAATTATGCACAATTCTATCAATTACTCAACAGTAATTTGTTCACCCACCGTAGAATACTTATGCTTTTGAGAGAAGCCACTAGTGAAACCTATGGCCCCCGGGTCTATTCTCATCATATCAATCTCCATCACTTTTATATTGTTTTGCTATTTACTTTGCCTTTACTTTTTACTTTGCATCTTTATATCAAAAATACCAAAAATATTTTCTCTATCAGATCTCACTCTCGTAAGTGACCGTGAAGGGCTTTGTCGGCGTTCTGGGAACGGGGGTCCCCAGACTTGCCAGCCTGCGGCCTACGGCGTGACTCAAAGGGGGGCCCAGCGCGGCCCATCTTCACCAACACAAACCCAAGACCCTCGCGAGGGGCAAAGCCTCGCGGGGCGAACGACGCGGAGCTTCCTCAGGCAAGGCCTCATCATGCTGGCTTACGAGGAGGCGGAGAGATCAAGGCAGGGTACCTCACGAGGTGCCCATGATGCAAGCCTTGACAACTCAGGGCGCTAGGTGGGTGCCAGCCCGCGCAGCGTCCTCCTTTCCTCTTTGGTGCAAAGGGGCAAGCGCAGCCGCGGAGTACCGAGGCATCAGGCAAAGGTTGCCATTTCGGTGCAACGAGACCAAGACCAGGAGGACTACGAGACGGAGGTCACCGTGGAGCCCAAGACGGCGTCATCACCAGAGCTTTGCGCAGGCGAAGACTACTTTTGTCACGATAGTTGATACTTGCTGTACCCCTTCAAATTAGCCCGCCATTGTTGGCTCCCTTCCCGCTCAATATTTGGGGAGAGGACCAGGGCCTCTATAAATAGGACCCGCCACCCACACAACAAGGGGGTCGGTCATAGGAGAGCAGAGAGAGAGAAAGGTGACTGAACTCCTCCGAGCAGTTCATCGCCCCAGCCAAGAACAGACCCTCGCGAGGCTGTTCTTCCTTGTATTGTTCATAATCATCAGCCCAAGAGGCAATCCACACACCACACACTGGAGTAGGGTATTACACCACAACGGTGGCCCGAACCAGTATAAACCTTGTGTCTCTTGTGTTGTTCTTCCCTTTGTTTAGATCCAAGCATGGCGGAGGGGTGCAGGTAGGTAGGAGGCGAAATGTCCACGCGCACCCTAGTGTTCGAACCTCAAGGGTCTGCCAGAACCCGAAATCCGACATTTGGCGCGCCAGGTAGGGGTGCGCAGGAATTCATCTTCCGTCACCCCGTTCTCCTCCGACCATCGCGCTCATGTCTGACGCTCGTCGGGCCCGCGCGGAGCGCCGGGCTGCCCTCGCTTCCTGCATCGCCCAGACGGCCCCTGTCGGCGGGCGTCCTCACCGTTCCCAGTCACCTGCCGTTAGCGCCGCCACCGGCCCGGCGGGGGACGAGCAGCAAGCATCGCCTCACAATCGATCCGTGCGCCAAGACGGCCGCACCGCAACTCCCTCGCTCGCCCCAGCTGGTTCTTCGTCCAGCGCGCTCCGCGCGCCCATGGGCCCCTGCAACCTCTCCCCTGCCTATCGCGCTGCACCGACACCCCCAGTCGTCGCGGCCCTCTTGGGCGGCTCGCAGGCGCCTCCTACAAGTTACTGTGTGAAGCCGTTCATCCGCCGGGTCAGCGCCGCTTCCACGCGGCAGGGGGCTCCCTTGGATCGGGCTGTGCCCGAGACCGGCCTGAGCTTCAGCTCGGAGGACCACCCCTCCAACTCGGCCTGCTCGGGCGCGCTCCCCATGCTGTGCACCCCCACCATCTGCTAGGTGGCCATCACCAGAACTCTCATCGATGGGGGGGCAGGCCTCAGCGTGCTCTCAGTCGAGGCCTTCAACCTCCTCTGCATACCCCTGGAACGGCTGCAGCCCAGCCGGCCCTTCTCCGGCATTGGGGGCAGGTCGTCCGGCTCCTTGGGACAGATCCGGCTCCCAGTGACCTTCGGCACCTACGACAACTTCCGCATGGAGCTGGTCGACTTCCACATCGCTCCCATCGGCCTCCCTTACAATGCCATCCTCGGCTACCGAGCGCTGGCCCAGTTCATGGCCACGACGCACCCGGCGTACAACCTCATGAAGATGCCCGGGAGCAGCGGTGTCCTCACCGTGCACGGGGACACTGGGGACGCTCTACGGGTGGTCAAGCTCATTTTCAAGACAGCGGCGTCGGCACAGCCCGCCGCCTTGGAGGCCCCCGAGCCCAAGGGGGCTGCGCCCGCCAAGAAGAAACAGTTGTTCACCCAAGACAAGGCAGAAACCAAGCAGATACTCGTCGAAGAGGACGGATCCAACAACGCCACTTTCACCATAGGCGCCCACCTCAAACCCGAGCAGGAGGAGGCCCTGGTCGGGTTTCTGCGCACAAACAAGAAGGTATTCGCTTGGGAGCCAAACCAGTTGGCAGGGATCCCCAGGAGTGTAATCGAGCATCACCTCAACGTGTGCCCCAACGTGCGCCCTGTGAAGCAGAAGGCCAGGCGGCAGTCCACAGAAAAGCAGGCCTTCATCGTTCAAGAGACCCGCAAATTAGAGGCTGCTGGGGTCATTCGTGAGGTCTGATACCCAGATTGGTTGGCCAACCCTGTCGTTGTGCCAAAGAAGGGAGGGAAGGAATGCATGTGTGTCAACTTCACCAACCTCAACAAAGCGTGCCCGCAAGATCCGTTCCCGCTCCCCCGCATCGACCAGATCATCGATTCCACTGCGGAATGCGACCTGCTATGCTTCCTGGATGCCTTCTCTGGGTATCACCAGATCAAGATGGCGGTTGAAGACATCGAGAAGACAGCCTTCCTAACCCCGTGTGGGGTGTACTGCTACACCTGCATGCCATTCGGACTGCGTAACGCAGGGGCGACCATTCAGCGGCTGATGCATATCACCTTGGGCCTGCAGCTCGGGAAGAATGTTGAAGCTTACGTCGATGACATCGTGGTAAAATCTCGGGAGGCCAGGACCTTGATACAAGACCTGGAGGAAACCTTCGCGAGCCTCAACACAGTGAACCTATGGCTCAATCCAGAGAAATGTGTGTTCGGAGTCCCCTCGGGCAAGCTCTTGGGTTTCCTCGTGTCTCACCGAGGCATTGAGGCTAACCCGGAGAAGGTCAAGGCAGTGGAAGACATGAGCCCGCCAAAGACCCTCAGAGAAATGCAGAAGCTCACGGGGCGCGTGACCGCGCTAGGGCGCTTCATCTCCAAGTTGGGGGAGAGAGCGCTACCCTTCTTCCAGCTAATGAAGAAAAAGGGGCCCTTCGAGTGGACTGAAGAGGCCGACAAGGCATTCCAGGATCTCAAGAAATACCTGACCAGCCCACCGGTCATGGTGGCTCCACGCCCTCAAGAGCCCCTGGTGCTTTACCTCGCCGCCACTCCCTACTCCGCCAGCGCAACCCTGGTGGCAGTCAGAGAGGAGCGCCGAATCAAAACCGCAGCAGCAGCCCGAGGCAAGGCGGAACTGGCACGAGGAAGGCCCACAGAAGCCGCCACGACGGCTGATGAGGACTAGCCGCCGCAGAGGGGCGCACCAGAGGCAGAAGAGGCCCCTCTCCCAGATGGCCAGTCTCGGGAGGCCTCATTGTCTCGAGAGGCGCCATGGTCTCCAAAGGGAGCCGCCAGCACTAACGCACTCCACCTCGTTGAGCACCCGGTGTACTTTGTCAGCACAGTGTTGCGGGATGCAAGGGCGCGGTACCCTATGCCCTAGAAACTCCTCCTCGCGCTACTGGTGGCCTCGCGCAAGCTGCAACACTATTTTCAGGGTCACCCCATCAAGGTTGTCTCGTCATACCCCCTAGAGAGGTTGCTCAGGAGCCCCAATTCAGCTGGGAGAGTCGCTGAGTGGAACATAGAGTTGCAAGCGTTTCAGCTCGAATTCAGCACGACCAGAGTCATCAAGGGAGCAGCGTTGGCGGATTTTGTGGCAGAATGGACGGAGGCGCCAGGCCTTAAGGCCGACGAGGATCGGTCCCTGTTCCCGGGAAGCGAGGCGCCAGAAGGCTGGGTCATGTACTTCGATGGGGCGTTCTCCAGACACGGCGCAGGGGCTGGGGCGGTGCTTATATCGCCCACCTAGGACAAACTCTATTACGCCGTGCAGCTTTGTTTCCAGCAACACGAAAAGGTCTCCAACAACATAGCGGAGTATGAAGGTTTAATAGTAGGCTTGAAGGCCGCAGCTGCCCTGGGGGTGAAATGCCTCACCATCAAGGGCGATTCGCAGCTCCTTGTCAATTTCTCCAACAAGGTGTATGAGCCGAAGGATGAGCACATGGAGGCCTACCTTGTAGAGGTCCACAGGATGGAGAAGCAGTTCTAGGGGTTGGAGTTGCAGCATGTGCCCTGTGGCACCAATCAAGAGGCCGATGACATCGCCAAACGCGTGTCCAGGCGGTTACCTCAGGAGCCTGGAGTTTTTGAGGAAGGGCTCTTCAAGCCTTCAGCCTTGCCGTCACTATCAAACACGGCTCAGCCCCGGGAGGAGCTCCCCCAGCCACCTGCCTCCGGAGCTCCGGCCTGTGGCCCGGCCTCAGGAGCACGCCTGCTCCTGACAATGGAACCTCAGGAGGGATGTTGGATCACGGAGCTCCGGAGCTACTTGACGTAAGGGACCCTGCCGGAGAAGGAGGAGGAAGCAGAGCGAGTGGCACGCCAGGCCACGACATACTGCATCAGAGATGGAGAGCTCTACCGGAAGCGACCAGACGATGTATCCCTGCGCTGCATCTCTAGGGAGCAAGGGAAGGAACTACTGGAAGATATACACGGCGGGGACTGCGGACATCATTCATCGTCACGGACCCTCGTCGGCAAGGCGTTCTGCAATGGGTTTTATTGGCCCACCGCGCTCAATGACGCCGTTGAACTAGTGAAAGCTTGTGAGGCCTGCCAGTTCCATGCCAAGCAGATCCATCAGCCGACAGGGGGCTTACAGACTATCCCCCTTTCGTGGCCATTCGCAGTCTGAGGGCTCGACATCTTGGGTCCGTTTCCTCGAGCGCCAGGGGGCTACCTCTACCTTTACATTGTGGTAGACAAGTTCACCAAGTGGGCTAAAGTGGAGGCTGTCCGCACCATTCCTGCGGGTTCCGCGGTCAAGTTCATCAAGGGCATCGTGAGCCGGTTCGGGGTGCCGAATCGCATCATCATGAACAACAGTTCGCAGTTCACCAGTAACCTCTTCAAAATGTACTGCGCTAACCTTGGAACGCAGATATGCTATGCTTCGGTGGCGCACCCCCGAAGCAACGGCCAGGCCGAGCGAGCCAATGCGGAGGTCCTGAGGGGCCTCAAAACTAGGACGTTCAAGAAGAAGCTGGAGGCCTGCGGCAGAGGTTGGTACGACGAGCTTCAGTCCGTGTTGTGGTCCATCCGCACAACCGTGACCAAGCCGACTGGGGAGACCCCGTTCTTCCTCGTCTACGGGGCCGAAGTGGTCCTCCCTCACGAGGTCAGACGTCACTCTGCGCAGGTCCTGGCGTTCAACGAGGTGCAACAGGACACCATGCGGGGGATGGACCTCGTGTTGGGGGAGGAACATCACCGAGAAGACGCGCTACAAGCGGCGAGGTACCAACAAGCGCTGCGGCGATATCACTGCCGCAACATCCGCCCCAGGACACTCGAGGTAGGAGACCTTGTGCTCAGGCGGGTCCTCTCCAGGGAGGGGCTGCACAAGCTCTCTCCCATGTGGGAGGGCCCGTTCAAGGTTGTTCATGTTTCCAGGCTCAGCTCAGCGCGCTTGGAGACTCAGGAGGGAGTGCCGATCCAGAATGCATGGAACATCCAGCACCTCCGGCGGTTCTACCCCTAAAAAGGCCCGGAGCCTGTGAAGCAAGGAAAATGCCTATGAAGCTATCGCGTTTTGGAAAGGCCCGGAGCCTGTGAAGCAAGGCAAATGCCTGTGAAGCTATCCCGTTTTGGAAAAGGCCTGGAGCCTGTGAAGCAAGGCGAATGCCTATGAAGCTATCGCGTTTTGGAAAAGGCCCAGAGCCTGTGAAGCAAGGAGAATGCCTGTGAAGCTACCGCGTTTTGGAAAAGGCCCGGAGCCTGTGAAGCAAG
>NC_041392.1:343873367-343879256 GCF_002162155.2 Triticum dicoccoides
AGCTATCGCGTTTTGGAAAAGGCCCAGAGCCTGTGAAGCAAGGCGGATGCCTGTGAAGCTATCGCATTTTGGAAAAGGCCCGGAGCCTGTGAAGCAAGGCGAATGCCTGTGAAGCTATCGCGTTTTGGAAAAGGCCCGGAGCCTATGAAGCAAGGCGAATGCCTGTGAAGCTATCGCGCTTTGGAAAAGGCCCAGAGCCTGTGAAGCAAGGCAAATGCCTGTGAAGCTATCGCGTTTCGGAAAAGGCCCGGAGCCTGTGAAGCAAGGCGAACGCCTGTGAAGCTCGCCGCCCGTGAAACTCTCACGTAATAATGAGTTGGGGCTGTACACGCCCCGGAGTCTTAGGAGCGCCGGCCTCAGGCCCTGGGGCTCCCTCCCATGCCCAGTGGTAGCACTTAGCTCCGCGCTGGTCAGAAGACGTCGAAGACTAGACTAGTTGCCGGACGCGGCTTTTCATTTGCTTTCCGAAGTTGGCTTGTTCTTCTTCATTTGAAGTTTTATTGAAGTTGTTGCCATCTTTGGCTTGCTGTTCTTCGGCTTTTCACGCTCCTGCCTGGATTTCTCTTGTGCAAGGCCTCGCCAGGAGGAGAGCTGAGCGCCCTCGCGAGTGTTCCTATCCTAGTCACTCAAAGGGTTCGCGACCTGGGCCCCTTGCAGGAGCACCCCTCCAGTCCATGCCCCTCGGGTACCGCGACACAAACACAGGGCCTGGGTCGGTCGCCCCCACGGCTGGGGCCGGGAACCATCCACGCGCGGGCACATAGTCGGAAGGTACGATGAAGAAAGCGAAATGATAATTAACAGCAATAACCCATATACGCCCCCGTGGGGCACCACACTACTGTCCTTCTTTATGCAGGAAAAGGGAAGAGAAAAAACAAATCTGGTGCGGCTCGCCTCGCACCGGCCCGCAGGGAAGCCCGAGCTGCCTCCGGAGCTCAGGCGGACTCCCTCTTGCGCTTCACCAGGGCGCGTCGGTGGGCGGACGCGCCACCACCCCCAAGCAGATACGATGGCGTGGGGGCTGGCTACGGCCACCAGTAGGAGAGTCGCCGCCTGAAGAAGGACCGGAAAAACTTGAGGACCCCTCAGCGCCACCAGCCCCGCGAGCACCGTCCTCTCCATCATCGCCGGAGCCGGGTTCCCAGCCGCGGTCGTCGCCCTCGGGGCAACACCCTGCGTGATGGGGTCATGTACCTAGGGTAGGGTCATGGACCTGATCTAAGTACCTTACCCAAGGACACCCTTAGAAGAGGTCGCCTTCCAGTCGACCAACGAGGGACTCACTCGACTGACTTGAAGGACTCGACCACGAAGACTCACTCGACCACCAGGAGGTCAGGAGGCACTCTGCACTGCAACGGCCTGTAATAAAGTAGGCTTTATGATAGTAAAGACACTTTATGTGGGGCGTTACCAGTAACGCCCCACACTTAACTCACCTTAAACCCTCTCCTACGTGGGCTGGCTGGGGTCCTGGCGCACTCTATATAAGCCACCCCCCTCCACAGGTAGAAGGGTTCGGCACCTTGTAACTCATATACTCATAATCCACTCGACCGCCTCCGGACTCCGAGACGTAGGGCTATTACTTCTTCCGAGAAGGGCCTGAACTCGTACATCCCTTGTGTTTACAACCTCTCCATAGCTAGGACCTTGCCTCTCCATACCTACCCCCCACTCTACTGTCAGGCTTAGAACCACGACAGTTGGCGCCCACCTTGGGGCAGGTGTTTTAGCGATTTTGTGGAGAAGTTGCGATTCTTCCGAGTACTTTCATCATGGTGTCTGCTGGATTTTTGGTCGAGGGTCGAGAGATCCATCTCGGCACTCTCACCTTCATCACCGACGACTCCGCGTGGCTCCAGGAGGCTCCACTCGACGTTGATGCGCTCCCCGTTCGCGGTGCGACGCATTTTCGCGCATGTGTCCACGGCGTTCTGCTGCGGCAACCGTCAACCCCGTATCGGTCGGCTCCTCCATCGTCCACCCTCCCGGTCTCCCGCCAGCGTAAGCGCTCGGGCCGGTCGAGGCTTCAGCGATGGGTGAGGCACGCGGTGGCTCACCAATCGGCCACCACCCAAGTTGCGGCAATCGAGCCCGACGAATCTCTCTACGGCTTGTTCGATCTGTCGACTGGCTCCGTAGAGACTGCATCCGAGTGCGGTAGCAGTGATCCAGCGGCGGAAATCTTGATGGTCGACGGGCCCCGCAGTCCCCCTGGCTTCGCCCGTGATGGGGGAGCAGGTGATGGAGGCGACCCCGCACGAGGCCACGAAGAGTACCAGCCCGAGCCACTCGACTCTCTGCAAAGAGAGGAACTTCGCCGCAGGAACGTGGATGCCCTGCGTACTCCCATCGCAGGAGAAACCCCCGAGGCTCATGCCTTAGAGGAGGCACGTTTGGCCAATTTGGCCGAACGCACTCGACTGGAGAATCTTCAGCGAGCACTTGACGAGCGCGCGCGGCAACGAGTTCCCGACACCAGTCGACGTCAACTCTTCCCGCCGACTCAGGTATATCGAACCCCAATCCAGAATTTAGCAGCTGCGACCCGTATAGCAGAGTCCATCCAGCCTTCGCAGTCGGAAGCTGGCAGAGGTTTGCTGCAGATCAAGGATCTGCTCCGGGCAGCAGGAGATCAGAATTCAGCCGTGTCTCAGTCGCGCAACAGAATTCACAGTCGATCCATCTCTACGAATACGGTTCAGTCGGCTCACAGCCCCAGATCGCCTCCGCGGCGTGAGGGGCACGAGAATCGGCAAGGCCAATATGGTGACCGACTCGACCGAGATGATAGGCGTCGAGTGCCCCATTCCCCTCCGAGGGGTGGGTCTTACGCTCCTCGGCAGCAAGATGACAGGCGTCAGTACAGTACAGGGCGAAGGGTTCCAGTCGACCCCAGAGAACCAGGCTTCGATGCGCGATCCATTATCGTGCAAGGTTTGGTCGACCGAAACAGAGCCCATCGAGGCGGACTCGACAGAGATGCACCCACAAGCAGTCGAGTGCATGTTTTTGGTCCTGAATGTTTCAGCAGAGCTATCAGAGCCGCAGTTATCCCTCCCAATTTCAGGTTGGCAACAGGAGTCAGCAAGTTCACTGGTGAGTCTAAGCCTAAAACTTGGCTTGAAGACTACCGAGTGGCAGTTCAGATTGGTGGTGGGAACGACGAGGTGGCCATGAAGCATTTGCCCCTCATGCTGGAAGGTTCTGCCAGGGCATGGTTGACTCAATTACCTCCTAGCAGCATTTACGCTTGGGAAGATCTGTCCCGAGTGTTCATCAGAACGTTTGAAGGGACTTGCAAGCGACCAGCTGGATTGATAGAGTTGCAAGTCTGCGTGCAGAAGGCTAATGAGACTCTCAGAGAGTATATTCAGAGGTGGATCACTTTGCACCACACTGTGGAGAATGTGTCTGATCATCAGGCAGTCTGCGCCTTCAAAGATGGCGTCAAGAACAGAGAGCTGAGTTTGAAGTTTGGTCGAACCGGTGACATGACCTTGAGTCGGATGATGGAGATTGCTACCAAGTACGCCAACGGCGAAGAAAAAGACCGACTCCGAAGCGGCAAGCACAAGCCGAGTCAGTCGGAAACAGGAAACATCGCCGAGTGGATTGAACAACAGCAGCCGACTGAAGTTCACTCGGAGCATTGGACCATGTTCTTTGATGGCTCTAAGATGTTGAATGGTTCCGGTGCTGGGGTTGTCCTGGTTTCCCCCAGAGGAGATAAGCTCAGATATGTGCTCCAGATTCACTTTGATTCCTCCAACAATGAGGCAGAATATGAGGCCCTCTTATATGGGTTGCGCATGGCCATTTCACTCGGCGTCCGTCGCCTGATGGTCTATGGCGACTCGGATTTAGTGGTCAACCAGGTGATCAAAGAGTGGGACGTGAGAAGCCCAGCCATGACTGGATACTGCAGTGCAGTGAGGAAGCTGGAAAAGAAGTTCGAGGGGTTGGAACTCCATCATATACCCCGACTGAAAAATCAAGCAGCTGATGATCTAGCAAAGATAGGTTCCAAGAGAGAAGCCATTCCGAGTGGTGTGTTCTTGGAGCATATACACACTCCGTCAGTCAAAGAAGATCCTTTCACCGAAGAAACTCCACAGCCCAAGAGTGCCACAGATCCGACTGAAGTTGAAGTCCCAGCGGTGGTCGACTTGATCATGGAGGTTTTGGTGGTCATTCCCGACTGGACAGTTCCGTATGTCGCATATATCCTGAGAAAAGAGCTTCCGGAGGATGAGGAAGAGGCTCGACAGATCGTCCGTCGATCTAAGGCCTTTACCGTAATCAAAGGACAATTATACAGAGAAAGCGCGACTGGGGTTGGCCAGAAGTGCATAACACCAGAAGAAGGTCGACTCATCCTCAATGATATCCACTCGGGGACCTGTGGTCATCATGCGTCCTCTCGGACCATCGTGGCCAAAGCATACCGAGCCGGATTTTACTGGCCAAAGGCGAATGAGATGGCAAAAGAAATAGTAGATAAGTGCGAGGGATGTCAGTTCTACTCGAATATGTCGCACAAGCCTGCGTCGGCTCTGAAGACCATCCCACTCGTCTGGCCTTTCGCAGTATGGGGACTGGACATGGTCGGTCCTTTGAGAACAGGACGAAGTGGCTTCACGCATGTACTGGTGGCAGTCGACAAGTTCACCAAGTGGATCGAGGCTAAACCAATCAAGAACCTTGACACCGGTACTGCTGTTAGCTTCATCAGGGAACTAATATTCAGATATGGAGTCCCGCACAGCATCATTACGGATAATGGATCGAACTTTGACTCGGAGGAATTCAGAGATTTCTGCAACTCCCAAGGCACACGGGTCGACTATGCTTCAGTCGCCCATCCGCAGTTGAATGGACAAGCGGAGCGAGCTAATGGACTGATTCTTAAGGGATTGAAGCCCCGACTGATGCGTGATCTCAAACACGCGGCTGGAGCTTGGGTCGACGAACTTCCCTTAGTGCTTTGGGGGCTGCGGACCACACCTAATCGGTCGACCGGAAGAACTCCATTCTTCTTGGTCTACGGAGCTGAAGCAGTCTTGCCGAGTGATCTTCTCCACAATGCTCCTCGAGTTGAAATCTACAACGAAGCAGAGGCTGAACAAGCGCGGCAGGACGCAGTCGACCTTTTAGAGGAAGAAAGGGAGATGGCTCTGATCCGGTCGACCATCTACCAACAAGATTTGCGTCGTTTCCACGCCAGAAATGTGAGAGGTCGAGCCTTCCAGGAAGGAGATTTAGTTCTCCGAGTGGATCAGCACAAACCACACTAGCTTGCTCCTTCTTGGGAAGGCCCCTTCATCGTCACCAAGGTTCTCCACAACGGGGCGTACCGTCTTTACAACGTCGAGCATAATATCGACGAGCCCCGAGCTTGGAACGCGGAGCTACTCCACCCATTTTACACTTAAGTTTTATCACTCGGATGAGTTGCAATAAAGTACTTCTGTAGTTCATGGACCTCAAAATAATAGTGTCATAGTTCCTCCATAATTTCTGTCACTTTTTATTTTTGTCCAATAAAATTCCCCCTCAGTGGGTGACTTAGCCGCGAATCCGTTTCGCCTAAGTTATCAAAATCCTACCGAGTGGTAAGCCAGACTTTCACTCGGGGGCTTAGCTGCAGCCCTGTGCTCGCCTAAGTTACAAAAATCCTACCGAGTGAAGAGCGACCCTCTCACTCGGGGGGCTTAGCTGCAGTCCAAGCACTCGCCTAAGTTATCAAAATCCTACCGGGTGAAGAGCAAACCTCTCACTCGGAGGCTTAGCTGCAGCCCTGTGCTCGCCTAAGTTACAAAAATCCTACCGAGTGAAGAGCGACCCTCTCACTCGGAGGCTTAGCTGCAGTCCAAGCACTCG
>NC_041392.1:343879721-343904031 GCF_002162155.2 Triticum dicoccoides
GCCTAAGTTACAAAAATCCTACCGAGTGAAGAGCGACCCTCTCACTCGGAGGCTTAGCTGCGGTCCAAGCACTCGCCTAAGTTATCAAAATCCTACCGAGTGAAGAGCAAACCTCTCACTCGGGGGCTTAGCTACAGCCCTGTGCTCGCCTAAGTTACGAAAATCCTACCGAGTGAAGAGCGACCCTCTCACTCGGGGGCTTAGCTGCAGCCCTGTGCTCGCCTAAGTTACAAAAATCCTACCGAGTGAAGAGCGACCCTCTCACTCGGGGGCTTAGCTGCAGTCCAAGCACTCGCCTAAGTTATCAAAATCCTACCGAGTGAAGAGTAAACCTCTCACTCGGGGGCTTAGCTGCAGCCCAGTGCTCGCCTAAGTTATAGAAATCCTACCGAGTGGTAAGCCGGGCTTCCACTCGGAGGCTTAGCCGCAGCCCAGTGCTCGCCTAAGTGGACTAAAGAATAAGTCGATTGCAGTAAAGGCGCCTTGCTTTGAACCTGCAAAAGACATTTTGAGCCAAAGGCAATCATATTCAAGCACCAAATTCAAGTTTGAATCGATATCTAAAGGAACCGAAAGTGCTCAGGCGTTAAGCCTGTTAAGGTTTATCGGTTACAATTCCACTCCGCATACCGAGGCAAATTTAAAGCGTCGAGCCAGAAGAAGTTTTTTACCCCTCCTGTGGAGTGCTGGAAGGTGCAACGAATTCATCAAGGTCAATTCCGTCGGCGATCCGAGTGGCAGCTACAAGGAAAGTTTCCATAAAGGACCTGAAGTCGTGTTTCTTGGTGTTGGCCACCCGAAGAGCCGCCAGCTTCTCTTCTCGCGCATCTTTACAGTGGACTCGGGCCAGACACAGAGCAACATCTGCACCACACCGAGCCGAGGACTTCTTCCATTCATGCACTCGACCAGGGATCGTGTTCAAGCGGGCCATCAGCGACTCAAGGTCATTCTGAAGTGTCTCCTCGGGCCAGAGCGTCGAGTCGATGCGAGATGTGGCGGCCTTCAGCCTTGCGAGATAGTGCACGACAGCTGCAACACGAGACTCCAGTCGGAAAACATCCATGGCAACTTCGTCGTTCACCGGAGAATTGACGGGGTCGAGGTTTGGCTCCAGCCGGCTAGTTTCTTCTTCAAAGTTTTGACAAAATTCTGCAAGGATGATCACTAAGTCAAGGGGATGGTCGAATGGAAAAACCACAATTGGAAATGTTTGCCAAGCATAGAGGTTTACCTTCAAGCATAAGAAACAGCTTCTTGGCAAGACCACTCAGGAAGGCCTCCAGATCAGTTTTCTTCCCAGTCAATTTGCTGACTTGGTCGGTCAGGGCAGCTTTATCAGTTTTCAGTCGACTGACCTCCTTGTTGGCGATCCCAAGAGCAGCTTTCAGATTGGTATTGTCTTGTGCAAGCTTGGTGACTGAAGCTAACTTCTCGTCAGCAAGCTTGATCTTCTCAGCTAGTTCGAGGTCTTTCTTCTGTTGGGCCTCCCTTACCTTACCTGCAAGTTACAGCAAGGTCAGATTTTGAAACAAGCAAGGGGAAAAGCAGTCGTCAGGGTCTCACCAAACATACCTTCGGTCTCCTCCTTTGCCTTCGTTAGCTTCTCCTGAACCAGCTTCAAGCTCAGCTCGAGTTGAGTGTGCTTGTTTTCCAGCTCAGAGTAGCGAGCCACAAGATCACGGGAGTTCTGCGAAGAACCAATCGACTAAATGTCAAATATAATTCACTTCCGAGTGAAAAAGGAAAAAACACACGTTTCTAAGACTACAGCCGAATACAAGCATTCGACCGTAGTCTCGGGGACTACACCCAGTGGGTGCACTCAGCGTGCCCCCACTAATCCTGTTGAAGATAAAGTCGACCAGTCGACCTCAAAAAAAAAGAGAGATGTATTCTTTAAGACTGTGATCAACTGCAAACAGTCGACCACAGTCTCGGGGACTACACCCAGTGGGTGCACTCAGCGTGCCCCCACCGGTTTGTGAAATCCAGTCGACTGACAGAAAGATTGACATCATAAAGCCTAAGGCCGACTGCCAGCAGTCGACCTTAGCCTTGGGGACTACACCCAGCGGGTGCACTCAGCGTGCCCCCGCTAACACGGAGTTTAATCGACACACCTAGTGGGTGACTACTATAAATTCTGGAAAGGAAAAGTTTTTGGTTGCATATCCAACAGAACAAACAGTGGTCGACTGACCTGAACATTGCTTTGAAGGGCAGAACTGGCGTCATAAGCTGCCTGGCTCGCATCCCGGATGGTCTTTAACTGCTCCATCATGATTCCCGCCTGGCGTATCGCTTCCTTCGCCGCGCCAGCTTGGTCCTCTGGGACGTGGTGCGTCGTGAAGAGGGAGGGCTGCTGAGCACTCGTCAATGGATCTGCGAAGGACACCGTGTGTCGAGTGGTGTTCTCTTCCTCCGCAATCAGAATCTCAGGCACCGTCACATCCTGGGGCACCTTACTGGCGGACGCTTTCCTACTTCTCCTGCGCTTCAGTGGTTCTTCATCCTCATCATCATCAGGAAGATTGATAACAGCAGTGGGTGGAGCTACAAAGAAGAATCAGGATCAGAGATCGCGAGTCAGTCGACTAAGAACGACGTTAAGAATACAGTACCCGGTTTCGAAGTTGCTGCGTCCTCCATCTCATGGTCATCAGCCCGGGCTGAGGTTTCAGAAGTAGCAGCACTGCAACTCCAAAGGATCAGTCGACTAACTTCAGCGTCGACCAGAGACAAAGTTCACACAAAATAAGAAGATTCAAACAGCACGATTACCCTGATATGGTAGGGATGGACACCTTCATCTTCGGTAGGAGCTTAATCGTCTTTGACGGGGCTGCCCTGGGCTGCTTCGGCGCCTTTTCAGTCGGCACCGGAGAGGTGGTCCGAGGGCGCTTGGTCGACTGAACAACGGTCGCAACCCCCTTGCCACGTTCAGTCGAAGGGTCGTGGACAAGCTTCGACCGCCTTTCTGAGCGCGGTGGTACGACCTCCTCCTCCTCTTCTTCCTCATCCTCAACGTCATCTTCATCACCGTCATCATCATCATCATCGTCATCATCCTCTGCAACGTCCGAGTCCCATTCCTCCTCTTCCTGGCTCTCGCCCCCACTCGCCTCACCCTCCTCAGTCGGAGCTTGTGCCCCATTGGGCATCGAGTACAGTTCGGTGAGAGCCTAGCAGATATCAAGACAAGGATCAGTCGACCAGTCGGCAGGATAAACAGAAATGAATGCGACAAGAACACAGTGGAGAGCAGAGCAAATGTACCTTGTTTGGATCGCTGTTGTGGTCGAGTGGAGGAATCCTTCTGGCTCCGCGTGGGTTATCCTTGTTTCCGGTAACGGCTACCATCCATCTTTCCAGAGTGACATCGTCGACTGCTTCTGGATGGACTCGAGTCTCGTCTTCAGTCCCACAGTACAACCACATGCAGTGGCTCCGGAACTGAAGGGGCTGGATGCGACGCCTGAGGAAGACCTCCAGGAGGTCCATGCCTGTCACTCCCTCCCGAACCAACTGCACCACGCGCTCCATCAACATCTTCACGTCAGCTTTCTCCTCCGGAATCAACTTCAGAGAGGAGGGCTTGTTCACTCGGTCCATGGTAAACTGTGGGAGTCCACTCAACTGCCCCGGCGTCGACTGGTCCTGGCAGTAGAACCAGGTCGACTGCCAGCATCTGACTGACTCGGGAAAGGTCATGGGCGGGAAGGTGCTCTTATTCCTCACCTGGATGCCCAGACCCCCACACATTTGGACGACTCGGGTCCTTTCATCGCCTGGGCTCGCCTTCTTCACGGTCTGAGAGCGACACGTGAATATATGCTTGAACAAACCCAGTGCGGTCGACAGCCCAGGAAACCCTCACACATGGACACGAATGCGGCAAGATAGGCGACAGAATTTGGGGTAAAGTGGTGGAGCTGCGCTCCAAAGAAGTTCAAGAAGCCACGGAAGAAAATACTCGGCGGCAAAGAAAATCCACGATCAACATGGGTGGCCAAGAGCACACACTCACCCTCTTCTGGACGGGGCTGCCACTCCTTCCCCGGAAGCCTCGCAGCTCCATGAGGGATCAAGCCCTCGTTGGCCATGTCGAGGAGGTCTTTTTCTGTGATGGTCGACTGGATCCAGTCTCCTTGGACCCAGCCCTTCGGCAGGCGGGATCTGGACGAAGACCCGCCGCGGCTGGTAGATCTCCCCTTCGCCTTCTCCGACGCCGACGCCTTCTTCGCACGTTCTAGCGCCGCCGTCTTCTCCTTGGCCATGATTGCCGGCGAGATGCGCGTGGGGAAGTTGTGCGGGGGCGAGAGCGAGCGTGCTAGACGGGGACGAAGGGAGCAGAGAGAGAGAGAATGCTGAGGCACAGTACAGAAATCCTCGCCGGGCGCATTTATAAGGTCCCTTCCGAGTGGATGACAGGTGGGCCCGGTCGATCTAATCATATCCAGGAACAGTTATGCAGACGGGATACGTGGCGGAGAAAGCGGCACGGAGATCGAGGCGTCTATGTCCCGTCCCATCCGAACGCCGCGGTCTGCTCCGCTTCGCGCGCGTCCCCAAATTTCGCATCCCGCGGAATCCACGAACAGCAGATCGGTCTGTCAGGCACAGGGTTTCCCGCGAACCGTCGCTCGGAGATCGTCGAAGCCCGAAAGATCACTCGACGAAAGAAGAGAATGGATCGAGTCGACTGAAGACAAGTTGCTCACTATCGACGAAGAGATTCTTTGGTCCAGAACAACGCACGACCAGAGCGCAAAAGTTAATCGGAAACGACATCAACTCCTTCCTCACTCGAAGCCTCAATCCATTCGGGGGCTAATGATGGGGTCATGTACCTAGGGTAGGGTCATGGACCTGATCTAAGTACCTTACCCAAGGACACCCTTAGAAGAGGTCGCCTTCCAGTCGACCAACGAGGGACTCACTCGACTGACTTGAAGGACTCGACCACGAAGACTCACTCGACCACCAGGAGGTCAGGAGGCACTCTGCACTGCAATGGCCTGTAATAAAGTAGGCTTTATGATAGTAAAGACACTTTATGTGGGGCGTTACCAGTAACGCCCCACACTTAACTCACCTTAAACCCTCTCCTACGTGGGCTGGCTGGGGTCCTGGCGCACTCTATATAAGCCACCCCCCTCCACAGGTAGAAGGGTTCGGCACCTTGTAACTCATATACTCATAATCCACTCGACCGCCTCCGGGCTCCAAGACGTAGGGCTATTACTTCTTCCGAGAATGGCCTGAACTCGTACATCCCTTGTGTTTACAACCTCTCCATAGCTAGGACCTTGCCTCTCCATACCTACCCCCCACTCTACTGTCAGGCTTAGAACCACGACACTGTGCGGCGACCATCTTCCCCAAACACCCTCACGTAGAGGGTGGCATCGCCGTCGAACCTGAAGTATAGGGTGCACCGACGGCCCAGGCCACGTGCGCGGGCAAACGTCTGCCAACCACGGGCCAGGGCTAGGCTCCCAGCTGCGGAGACCTCCAGTGAAACCCATGAGGCCCGGCTGCAGCAGCCGTCGGCCTGAAGCCAGAGGCCGCCCGGGGCGCCGGCCGGGAGCTCGCCGAGGAGGAAGCGAGGAAGTGGGAGCCGGGTGCTAGTCTGCTCCGCCGACCACACGACGAACTCCGGCAGCACCTCTGCAGTGCGAAAGCGCGGCATAGGGGGACGCGCAGCCGGAGCGCACCCCCCGGCCACAGCAATCCGCCCGCCACTGCGCTGGAAAGCGTCTCCGCGGCCGCAGGGAGTTGCCGTGGTGGCCACAGGATGTTTGCGGGGGCGCCCTCTGCCGCGCTTGGGAAGGGGAGAGGCATGCTCTGCCTGGCAAGCCTTCCCCTTCTCCACGGCCGAGAACCTCCTCGACGGGGCCATGAAGAAGAAGGAGAAGCAAGGGGAGATGAATCGGAAGGGCGCACGCCGTCCCATACTTATAGTCGGCGGAGGCCAACCGCCGACCTCCACGATCGCAGGTAATCATGACCCGTTTTGCATGCAGGGACTTGTCCAGTCAGTGCAGTTGCCGAGGCACCATGGGGAAGTGGAGACGCCCACGTCCAATCAACCGCCACGCGGCGCTTCGCTCTTGCCCTTCCGCCTCCCTGCACGACAAAGTCCAGGCACGCCTTGGGCCAGGGGGCTACTGTCAGCGTTCTGGGAACGGAGGTCCCCAGACTTGCCTGCCTGCGGCCTGCAGCGTGGCTCAAAGGGGGGCCCAGCACGGCCCATCTTCACCAACACAAACCCAAGACCCTCGCGAGGGGCCAAGCCTCGCGGGGCGAACGACGAGGAGCTTCCTCAGGCATGGCCTCGTCAGACTGGCTCACGAGGAGGCGGAGAGATCAAGGCGGGGTACCTCACGAGGTGCCCGTGATGCAAGCCATGATGACCGGGGGCGCCAGGCGGGTGCCAGCCCGCGGAGCATCCTCCTTTCCTCTTTGGTGCAAAGGGCGCAAGCCCAGCCGTGGAGTACCGAGGCATCAGGCAAAGGTTGCCATTTCGGTGCAACGAGACCAAGACCAGGAGGACTACGAGACGGAGGTCACCGTGGAGCCCAAGACGGCGTCATCACCAGAGCTTTGCGCAGGCGAAGACTACTTTTGTCGGGATAGTTGATACTTGTTGTCCCCCTTCAAATTAGCCCGCCATCGTTGGCTCCCTTCCCGCTCAATATTTGGGGAGAGGACCAGGGTCTCTATAAATAGGACCAGCCACCCACACAGCAAGGGGGTCGGTCATAGGAGAGCAGAGAGAGAGAAAGGTGACTGAACTCCTCCGAGCAGTTCATCGCCCCAGCCAAGAACAGACCCTCGCGAGGCTGTTCTTCCTTGTATTGTTCATCATCAGCCCAAGAGGCAATCCACACACCACAAACTGGAGTAGGGTATTACACCACAACGGTGGCCCGAACCAGTATAAACCCTATGTCTCTTGTGTTGTTCTTTCCTTAGTTTAGATCCAAGCATGGCGGAGGGGTGCAGGTAGGTAGGAGGCGAAATCTCCATGCGCACCCCAGTGTTTGAACCTCAAGGGTCTGTCGGAACCCGAAATCCGACAGGCTTGACAACCCTAATCGCGTTGGTTGCGAGTAGCTATCGCTTTGTGCAGGTATGAGGTACTTGAGCGTGGGCTCCTACTGGATTGATACCTTGGTTCTCAAAAATTGAGGGAAATACTTACGCTACTCTGTTGCATCATCCCTTCCTCTTCGGGGAAAACCAACGCAAGCTCAAGACGTAGCAAGAAGGATTTCTGGCGCCGTTGCCGGAGAGTCTACGCAAAAAGTCAATATACCAAGTACCCATCACAATCCCTATCTCTCGCATTACATTATTTGCCATTTGCCTCTCGTTTTCCTCTCCCCCCAGTTCACCCTTGTCGTTTTATTCACCCTCTCTCTCTATCCTCCCTCTCTATTTGCCTCTTTTGTCCGCTTGCTTTTTGTTTGCTCGTATGGTTGGAATAGTTGTTTATTTATTACTAAGCAGAGAACTTAAGATCTATGGATCCTCATCCGCTTGCCAATCTTTTTAAGGGATCCAATTATGATGAACCAATTCCTAGTGATTTGGATGCACTAGATTATGTTTATAAGCTTTTGCCTGAAATCCGTAAATCTGACAATCGTGATGAAGTGCTTTATGAAGTGACTCATGATAGATCTTTGAATAAAAAGCATGATTTTATTATAAATTCTCTTGATGTCAATTGTGCTAATAAGATGCAAAACCCGAAGCTTGGGGATTCTAATTTTGCTATGTCTACTACTTGTTGCAATGATTATGATTGGGGTGATTCTTCTTATGATCTTGAAAATTTATTTAAACCCCATGATGAATATGAGATTGATAATAGTGTTTGCAATATTATTGAAAGTGGGTTTGGAAAAGTGTCAACTTTAGATCCCACATATTTGGAGAATGTTCAATCTTATGAAAATCTTGATAATAGTGGGTTGGGAGAAGTCATGACTTTAGTTAATGTTAATCCCACTATTTTGGAAGAGTGTCAACTTTGCATGCATGTGGATCATGTTGAAAATATTGTATGTGATAGCTATTTTGTTGAATTTTCTTATGATCCTACATGTAATTACTATGAGAGAGGAAAATATGGTTGTAGAAATCTTCATGTTACTAAATTACCTCTTGTTATGTTGAGATTGCTATTGTTTCTTTGCGCTTCCTTGCATATGCTAGTTTTTGCTTGCCTTGACAATTTGTCTGCCTATAAGATGACTATGCATAGGAAGTATGTTAGACTTAGATGTGTTTGTCACATGTTTTATGATGCCCTCTGTGTGCTTCAATTCTTGTCTTTCATGTGAGCATCATTAAAATTATCAATGCCTAGCTAAGATGGCTTTAAAGAAAAGCGCTTATTGGGAGACAACCCAATATTTTGCCTTGCTGTTATTTAATAAATAAATTATTTAGCCTATGTTTTTGTTGTGTTTTTTGTATTTAATTAGTGTTTGTGCCAAGTAGAACCGTTGGGAAGACTTGGGGAAAGTCTTGTTGAACTTGCTGTAAAAAACAGAAACTTTAGCGCTAACGAGAACTGTTGTCATTTTTATTTGAAGAGTGATATTTAGTTAATTATTTTTTCAGATGATTAATAGATAAATTCCTCACGTCCATCAATTTATTTTAGAATTTTTGGGGTTCCAGATTTTGCGCTAGCTACAGATTACTACAGACTGTACTGTTTTTGACAGATTCTGTTTTCCGTGTGTTGTTTTCTTATTTGATGAATCTATGGCTAGTAAAATAGTTTATAATCCATAGAGAAGTTGGAATACAGTAGGTTTAACACCAATATAAATAAAGAATGAGTTAATTACAGTACCTTGAAGTGGTCTTTTGTTTTCTTTCACTAACGGAGCTCACGAGTTTTCTGTCTTGAGTTTTGTGTTGTGAAGTTTTCAAGTTTTGGGTGAATTCTTTTGATGGATCATGGAACAAGGAGTGGCAAGAGCCTAAGCTTGGGGATGCCCATGGCACCCCCAAGATAATCCAAGTACACCAAAAAGTCAAAGCTTGGGGATGCCCCGGAAGGCATCCCCTCTTTTCGTCCACTTCCATCGGTAATTTACTTGGAGCTATATTTTTGTTCACCAACATGATATGTGTTTTGCTTGGAGCGTCTTGTATTATTTGTGTCTTTGTTGTATGCCACAATCATCCTTGCCGTACACACCTTTTGAGAGAGCCATACATGAATTAAAATTTGATAGAATATTCTATGTGCTTCACTTATATCTTTTAAGCTAGATAATTTTGCTCTATGTGCTTCACTTATATCTTTTGAGCTAGATAATTTTGCTCTATGTGCTTCACTTATACCTTTTGAGCTAGATAATTTTGCTCTATGTGCTTCACTTAGACCTTTTAGAGCACGATGGTGGATTCATTTTAAAGAAACTATTGATCTCTCATGCTTCACTTAAATTAATTTGAGAGTCTCTTAATAGCATGGTAATTTGCCTAATAATAATATGCTTGGTATTCAAGATTTGTGAAACTTTCTTTTGAGTGTGTTTAATACTAAGAAAAGATTGAAGCATGATAATTGTTTTGAGATATGGAGGTGATAATATTAAAGTCATGCTAGTTGAGTAGTTGGGAATTTAAAGAATACTTGTGTTGAAGTTTGTGATTCACGTAGCATGCACGTATGGTGAACCATTATGTGATGAAGTCGGAGCATGATTTATTTATTGATTGTCTTCCTTATGAGTGGCGGTCGGGGACGAGCGATGGTCTTTTCCTACCAATCTATCCCCCTAGGAGCATGCGCGTAATACTTTGCTTTGATAACTTCTAAATTTTTGCAATAAGTATATGAGTTCTTTATGACTAATATTGAGTCCATGAATTATACGCACTCTCACCCATCCACCCTTGCTAGCCTCTCTAATACCGCGCACCTTTCGCCTGTATCATACACCTACCATATACCTTCCTCAAAACAGCCACCATACCTACCTATTATGGCATTTCCATAGCCATTCCGAGATATATTGCCATGCAACTTTCAACCATCTAGTTCATCATGACACATCCATCATTGTCATATTGCTTATCATGATCATGTAGTTGACATAGTATTTGTGGCAAAGCCACCATTCATAATTCTTTCATACTTGTCACTCTTGATTCATTGCATATCCCGATACACCGCCGGAGGCATTCATATAGAGTCATACTTTGTTTTAGTATCGAGTTGTAATCATTGAGTTGTAAATAAATAGAAGTGTGATGATCATCATTCAATAGAGCATTGTCCCAAAAAAAAGAAAGGCCAAAAAAAAGAAGGCCCCCAAAAAAATATAAATAAATAAAAAAGGGGCAATGCTACTATTCTTTTTTCCACACTTGTCCTTCAAAGTAGCACCATGATATAGCAAGTCTCATATATTGTGCTTCAAAGTAGCACCATGTTCTTCATATAGAGAGTCTCATATATTGTCACTTTCATATACTAGTGGGAATTTTACGTTATAGAACTTGGCTTGTATATTCCAATGATGGGCTTCCTCAAATTGCCCTAGGTCTTCGTAAGCAAGCAAGTTGGATGCACACCCACTAGTTTCTTTTGTTGAGCTTTCATACATTTATAGCTCTAGTGCATCCATTGCATGGCAATCCCTACTCACTCACATTGATATCTATTGATGGGCATCTCCATAGCCCGTTGATACGCCTAGTTGATGTGAGACTATCTTCTCCTTTTTGTCTTCTCCACAACCACCATTCTATTCCACCTATAGTGATATATCCATGGCTCACACTCATGTATTGTGTGAAGATTGAAAAAGTTTTGAAAAAGTTAGAGTATGAAACAATTGCTTGGCTTGTCATCGGGGTTGTGCATGATTGAAATATTTTGTGTGCGGAAGATGGAGCATAGCCAGACTATATGATTTTGTAGGGATAACTTTCTTTGGCCATGTTATTTTGAGAAGACATAATTGCTTTGTTAGTATGCTTGAAGTATTATTATTTTCTATGCCAATATAAACTTTTGTCTTGAATCTTTCTAATCTGAATATTCATACCACAATTAAGAAGATTTGCATTGAAATTATGCCAAGTAGCACTCCGCATCAAAAAATCTTTTTTTATCATTTACCTACTTGAGGACGAGCAGGAATTAAGCTTGGGGATGCCTGATACGTCTCCAATGTATCTATAATTTTTGATTGCTCCATGCTATATTATCTACTGTTTTGGACTATATTGGGCTTTATTTTCCACTTTTATATTATTTTTGGGACTAACCTATTAACCGGAGGCCGAGCCCAGAATTGGTGTTTTTTGCCTATTTCGGTGTTTCGGATAAACAGAATATCAACCAGAGTCCAAGCGGAATAAAATCTTCGGAAACGTGATTTTCTCACCGAACGTGATCCAGGAGACTTGGACCCTACTGCAAGGGATCAAAGAGGTGGTCACGAGGGTGGGCCCCTCCTAGGGCGCGCCCCCGTGCCTCTTGGGCCCCTCAGTGCTCCACCAACGTACTCCTTCCTCCTATATATACACACGTACCCCCAAACGATCAGAACAGGAGCCAAAAACCTAATTCCACCACTGCAACTTTCTGTATCCACGAGATCCCATCTTGGGGCCTATTCCGGAGCTCTGCCGGAAGAGGGCCGTCATCACGGAGGGCTTTTACATCATCATAGCCCCTCCGATGAAGTGTGAGTAGTTTACCTTAGACCTTCGGGTCCATAGTTAGTAGCTAGATGGCTTCTTCTCTCTCTTTGAATCTCAATACAAAGTCCCCCCCCCTCTCTTGTGGAGATCTATTCGATGTAATCTTCTTTTTGCAGTGTGTTTGTTGAGACCGATGAATTGTGGGTTTATGATCAAGTCTATCTATGAATAATATTTGAATCTTCTCTGAATTCTTTTATGCATGATTGGTTATCTTTGTAAGTCTCTTCGAATTATCCGTTTGGTTTGGCCAACTAGATTGGTAGTTCTTGCCATGGGAGAAGTGCTTAGCTTTGGGTTCGATCTTGCGGTGTCCTTACCCAGTGACAGAAGGGGCAGCAAGGCACGTATTGTATCATTGCCATCGAGGATAACAAGATGGGGTTTATTTCATATTGCCTGAATTTATCTCTCTACATCATGTCATCCTGCTTAAGGCGTTACTCCATTTTTAACTTAATACTCTAGATGCATGCTGGATAGCGGTGTAACACCCTCGATGCGAGTATATCTCCCACGTGTCGAGGCACGACCTAGAGGCATAATCGCATTGAAGGCATATGTCGCAAGTTAGGCAATCTTCACAACATCCCATGTAATATAGATAATAAAAGGGGGGGATAACATAGTTGGCTTACACTCGCCACGTCAATCAAGTACATAAATAACATTACATCATCCAAACACTCATGGCCCGACTACGGCGCCAAAATAAAAGATAACCCAACATGCGACACGGTCCCGATCACCCCCAACTGGGCACCACTACTGACCATCAGGAAAAGAAACATAGTATCGTTGAGAGTCCTCGTCGAACTCCCACTTGAGCTCAAGCGCGTCACCTGGAGCGGAATCATCAGGCCCTGCATCTGGTGTAATAGTAATTTGTGAGCCACAGGGACTCAGCAATCTCGCACCCTCGTGATCAAGACTATTTAAGCTTATAGGTAAGGCAAGGTACAAATATATGTGGAGCTGCAGCAAGCGACTAGAAAAATATGGTGGCTAACTTATTCGGAAAACAGAGCGAGAAGAGGAGGCAAAGCGCGAGCGAGAAACTAGATACCAACATGCGCAAGCATTACTCCAACACCGTGTCTGCTTCCCGGACTCCGCCGAGAAGAGGCCATCACGGTAACACACTCGGTTGATTCATTTTAATTAAGTTAAGGTTCAAGTTGTCTACAACCGAACATTAACAAATTCCCATCTGCCCATAACCGCGGGCACGGCTTTCGAAAGTTCAAATCCCTGCAGGGGAGTCCCAACTTAGCCCATGACAAGCTCTCACGGTCAACAAAGGAATAGACCTCCTCCCGTGACGTTCCGATCAGACTCGGTACCTCGGTTCTTCAAGACACTTCGACAGGTTAAAACAAGACCAGCAACACCGCCCGAATGTGCCGAAAAATCCCAATAGGAGCTGCACATATCTCGTTCTCAGGGCACACTCAGATGAGCCAGACATCGGGTAGGCCAGCCCAGAGTTGCCCCTGGTAGCCCCGGACATCGCTCGGTTGGACCAACACACAGAGGAGCACTGGCCCGGGGGGGCTAAAATAAGATGACCCTCGGGCTCCGGAAACCCAAGGGAAAAGAGGCTAGGTGGAAAATGGTAAAACCAAGGTTGGGCATTGCTGGAAAAGCTTTAATCAAGGCGAACTATCAAGGGGTTCCCATTATAACCCTACCGCGTAAGGAACTCAAAATCCGGGAACATAACACCGATATGACGGAAACTAGGGCGGCAAGGGTGGAACAAAACACTAGGCGAGAGGCCAGTCCTTCCACCCTATACCAAGTATATAGATGCATTAAGATAACATGGCAATATAATGATATCCCGACAAGTAAATAAATGTTCCAACAAGGAACGGCCTCTAATCTTCACCTGCAACTAGCAACGCTATAAGAGGGGTTGAGCAAAGCGGTAACATAGCCAATCAACGGTTTGCTAGGACATGGTGGGTTAGAGGTTTTGACATGGAAATTTTGGAGTCTTGAAAGCAATTGGTAGGCATCGTAGCATTGGCATAGCAAAAGAGCGAGCAATCTAGCATAGCAAAGATAGTAGTGATTTCGAGGGTATGATCATCTTACCTGCACAGTTGTCAGAGTTGACTGGATCCTCGAAAGCAAACTCAACGGGCTCCTTGTTAGCGAACTCGTTGCCCTTCTCTAACCAAACAAGACAAACAAACAAACAGAACACAATCAACCACGCACAAAGCTCAAACAATATGATGCAAAGATGGTATGCTATGCGGGATGCGATGCCGGATGCATATGCAAGATGTGACAGGAAATGCAAGAACCTGGCCTCAACATGGAAATCCAAGATGTGACAGGAAATGCAAGAACTGGAAAGATGAGATGAAATCGCTTGAAAACGATATAAAGAATGCTGGAATCGGAGTTACGGTTTGGAAATGGCAAGCAATTCAAATATGACACTGGTCTGCGATTTACAACAAGTAGCCATCTAAATGCAATGAGATGGACATGCTACAACACTCAAACATGACAACAAAATACATGGCAGGGATGCATTCAAGATTGTTAACAAAAGTCTAGCACTGAGCTACGGCCAATTCATCCACTAATAGGTTCAAACAAGCATGGCAAAAATGCATATGGCAAACAGATTTCAGACTTAGTGAAATTAACACTTGTCTGGAATTTCAGATCAGATAGCACTCTTCGGAGCAACAAAACTACATGCTACAGGACCTGAACATGGCAAAGTAAAGCATGGCATGGAGCTACTCAAAGAGCTTAACAAAAGTCCCTTAGTGACCTTGAGCCAAAAGGGATCAGAAAATACAATTGCAAGCATGTGAACATGGAAAAAACATAATCAGTTTTCGGACTTAGTGAAAACTGGCACATGCTGAAACATATCTCAAGTAGGCATGTTTTCGAGCTCGATGCACTCACTAAGGAGAAAGTAATGACAAGCTAAGCATACACCCATCAAGAATACACAAAATGCAAGCTAGACATGGCAAGAACAATAGCATAGCATGCACGGATCAACTACAACATCATCGGCAAAATTGCAAACAAGTTGACAATCTGCCCAGATTCACAAAGTAGCAAAAGTAGAGCTCGATTGACTCAAGCTAGGGTGCTCCATAATTTAAAACAAAGACATGGATGGATAGAGAACTACAATATTAACAAAACATCCTTACTGATCCTCCTCAAAAGAGGCATGGATCACTAGGAAACAACATGAACATATGGCCTATGAGATAAACAGCTCAAGGACTTAGTGGAAAAGCTAAGTCCCTGAAATCAGAATTACCAAGTGCACCACTTTGCAAACTTGTGCTAGTCACCACACTCATCAGAAAAATACATGGGTTGCACCTCTGGAAAGATGACAAAACCCTTAACAAAACATATTTAGAGCTCATGGGCATATCATGCACACATTAATCATGGCAAAAAAGACAAAAAGCTAAATGGAGCAGCAGATCTGACAAATATCTCAAGTAGCACTCTTCTAACAACAATTCGGGCAACAAGATGAACTCAAATGAAAATGATGCAATGGAATGAAATGATGTACTCTCTGAGATGAACATGGGCACTTGGACTGCAGACTTAGGAAAAAGAGGAGGCGACCTAGGGTTTACTGTTCACCCGGATCTGGATTTGGGCGCATGCCAACCGAGGTCCGCCGGAGTTCGCCGGGGAGGTAGGCCGGCGGCTTGCCGGAGAGGCCGGAGAGGCGGCGTTGAGGAGGGAGGAGGAGGCCGGAGGGCACGGCGAGCCACGCGGGAGAGGAGGGCGGCGACGCCGGGCGCGCGGGGCGGCCGGAGATGCGGCCGAAGCGGGCGGCGGTGGCGGCCGTCGACGCCGGCGAGGGGCGCGACGATGGCGGCGGCGGTGCAAGGGACTGGCGAAGGGGAAGAGGAGACGCGGGGCGGCGCTGGCGGCTGAGCCCGTGAGGGCCCGCGGCGGGCCTCAGCGGGCCGGCGGGGCGGCCAAGTGGGCGCAGTGGCGGCGGCGAATGGCGGAGCGCCACGTGCCGGCGATGGGGGCGGATCGGACAGTGTCCGTCGGTGGAAATTTTTGTCCAGCGGCGCGCAATGACGAGTGGAGCTAGGGTTTCGGGAGGAAGGGGAAGGAGAAATTCGAGGGTGTCTTTAAATAGGCATAGAGGGAGCTAGGAGGGTCCAAATGAGGTGCGGTCTTTGGCCACGCGATCGTGATCGAACGATCTAGAGGATGGATAAGGCTTAGGTGGGTGTTGGGCCAAATTGGAGGTGTGTTGGGCTGCCACACACACGAGGCCTTTTCGGTCCCTCGGTTAACCGTTGGAGTATCAAACGAAGTCCAAATGATACGAAACTTGACAGGCGGTCTACCGGTAGTAAACCAAGGCCGCTTGGAAAGTCTCAGTCCAATCCGTAAATGTTTAATCCCCACACACGAAAGAAAGGTAGAAGTGCCCACCGGAGGAGAACGAAGCGCCGGAATGCAAAATGGACAATGGGGAAAATGCTCGAATGCATGAGATGAACACGTATGCAAATGCAATGCACATGATGACATGGTAAGAGATGCATGACAACGATAACAACACACGGAGACAAAAAAACCCGAACCCGAGAAAATGAATTAACTTAAAGCCGGAAACGGAAACGGACAGGAGTTGGAGTACAAATTGGGAAAGTTACATTCGGGGTGTTACAACACTCCACCACTACGAAAGGATCTCGTCCCGAGATCTAGGACTGAAAGAACGCCGGGTACTCAGAACGGAGGTGATCCTCGCGTTCCCAGGTAGCTTCATGGTCGGAATGGTGTGACCACTTGACTTTGAGAAATTTGATTGACTTATTGCGAGTCTTGCATTCAGTCTCTTCAAGAATAGCAACTGGGTGCTCACGATAAGAGAGATCTTCTTGGAGCTCAATGTCCTGGAAGTTGACGGTGCGGTCAAGAGTCTTGAAGCACTTCCGAAGCTGAGAGACATGGAACACGTCATGAACATTTGCAAAGTTTGAAGGAAGCTCGAGTTGATAGGTGAGGTCGCCTCTCTTGCTGACAATCTTGAAAGGTCCCACATATCTAGGGGCAAGCTTCCCTTTGATACCGAAGCGACGAGTACCTTCCATAGGAGAGACGCGGAGGTAAACATGATCTCCGATCTCGAAAGCCAAATCACGGTGCTTACTATCATAGTAGCTCTTCTGACGGGATTGGGCTGCTTTGAGGTTATCACGAATGACTTTGCACATTTTCTCTGCCTCTCTGATTAAGTCATTACCCAAAAGCTGATGTTCACCGGTTTCAAACCAGTTGAGAGGGGTACGACACTTCCTGCCATACAGAATTTCAAATGGGGCCTTGCCCGAACTTGCTTGAAAACTGTTGTTGTAGGAGAATTCAGCATAAGGAAGACAATCCTCCCACTTCATGCCGAAGGAGATCACACAAGCCCTGAGCATATCTTCAAGAATCTGGTTGACACGCTCGACTTGACCGCTAGTTTGAGGATGGAAAGATGTGCTGAAGCGGATGTTGGTGCCCATGGCCTTCTGAAAAGAATCCCAAAATTTGGATGTAAAGATGCTGCCACGGTCTGAAGAGGTCACTTGTGGAATACCGTGGAGAGAGAATATTCGAGAGGTATAGAGTTCCGCCAATTGAGCTGCAGTGATCGACTCTTTGATAGGCAGAAAGTGAGCCACTTTGGTGAGTTTGTCGATGACAACGAATATAGCATCATTGCCACGCTTGGACTTTGGAAACCAAGTCACGAAGTCCATCTCAATGTGGTCAAACTTCCATTCTGGAATGGCAAGAGGTTGGAGGAGAGCAGCTGGCCTTTGGTGTTCTGCCTTCACTCTTCTGTAGACATCACATTCATTCACGAATTGAGTGATCTCGCGCTTCATTCGAGTCCACCAATAAGCCTGCTTAAGGTCCTGATACATCTTCGTGCTCCCAGGGTGGATGGAGAGGAGAGAATTGTGAGCCTCGTACATGATCAATTAACGAAGGTCACCTTTGGGTACAACAATACGATCCTCGAAGAAGAGAGTATCCTTGTCATCAAGGTGGTAGCACTTGTACTTGGGTTGACTCTTGGCAATCCCAATCTTCACCTTTTTCACCATGGCATCAAGAAGCTGGGCTTGGCGAATCTGGTCTTCCAAGGTAGGAGAGACTTGAAGGTTGGCGAGGAAACCTTGAGGAACAACTTGTAGATTAAGTTTGCAGAAAGATTCACAAAGCTCGGGTTGATAAGGCTTGAGAATCAGACTATTGCAGTTAGCTTTTCTGCTCAATGCGTCAGCAATCACATTGGCCTTGCCTGGAGTATACTCGATACTCAGATTATACTCTTGAATCATTTCGACCTATCGAGTTTTTCTGAGGTTGAGATTAGGCTGAGTGAATATGTACTTGAGACTCTTGTGATTAGTGAAAATGTCCACTTTTCTTCCCAATAGAAGATGTCTCCAAGTCAAAAGAGCATGCACAATTGCCGCCAACTCGAGATCATGAGTGGGGTAGTTCTTCTCATTAGGCTTCAACTGGCGAGAGGTATAAGCAACAACTTTCTTCTCTTGCATCAATACTGCGCCAAGACCTTGGAGAGAGGCATCACAAAAGACCTCATACGGCTTGGATTCATCAGGCGGAGTCAGAACTGGAGCAGTGATCAATTTCTCTTTCAAAGTGTTGAAAGCAATGTCACACTCCGGAGACCAAACGTACTTGACGTGCTTCTGGAGAAGATCTGAGAGAGGCTTCGCGATCTTAGAAAAGTTTTCAACGAACCTTCGGCAGTAGCTTGCGAGACCGAGGAAGCTACGGAGTTGCTTCACGTTCTGAGGAGGTTCCCAATTCACAATTGCAGACACCTTCTCAGGATTCACGGCAATGCCCTTGGCAGAGATGATATGACCAAGATAAAGAACCTCATCGAGCCAAAATTCGCACTTGGAGAACTTGGCATAGAACTGATGTTCCCTGAGCTTATCCAGTACCAAACGCAAGTGCTTGGCATGATCTTCCTTGTTCTTGGAGAAAACCAGAATGTCGTCAAGATAGATCAAAACAAAGTCATTGGTGTAGGCGTTGAAGATGAAGTTCATCATGCGAGAGAAAGTCGGAGGAGCGTTGATGAGGCCAAAAGACATGATAGTGTATTCATATAAACCATAGCTTGTCCTGAAAGCCGTCTTGGGAATATCTTGCTCACGAATTCGAATCTGATGATAACCCATACGGAGATCAAGCTTGGAGAATACTTGGGCACCTTTGAGTTGTTTGAATAGCTCGTTGATGTTGGGAAGTGGGTATTTGTTCTTGATGGTCTTCTTGTTCAATGGGCGGTAATCAACACAAAGTCGGTCCGTTCCATCCTTCTTCTTCACAAAAAGAACACCACAACCCCACGGAGAAGAACTAGGCCGGATGAGACCCATTTTCTCTTGAATATCGAGTTGCTTCTTCAGCTCCTTCAACTTTTCAGGTCCGAGCTTGTAAGGACGTTTGCACACAGGTTCCGTGCCAGGCTCGAGATCAATAACGAATTCAACTGGCCAGTGCGGAGGCATTCCTGGAAGCTCTTCTGGAAAGACGTCTTGATATTCGCAAACGACTGGAATCTGCAAGATGGCATCGAGTTCACCCTTCTCATTGAGAGAAAACAGACGGATGGTATCATCACGAGTGGCAAAGACAATTACATCCTCAGACGAATGAGTAAATTTAATCTGCCTGGCTGCACAATCAAGATGCGCCTTGTGCTTAGCAAGCCAATCCATCCCGAGAATAAGATCAATATCCGAGTTACCAAGAACCACCGGAGAAGAGAGAAACTTGTAGTCGCCCAACGTGATAGTAACATCTAGGGCAATAGCGCTTGCATTCATGAATTTACCCGGAGAAACAACAGATAACTGTCTAGGCAAATCTTGTAAAGGCAACTCATGCTTAGAAACAAATGGTCTCGAGATGAAACTATGCGATGCACCCGTGTCAAAAAGAACTTTTGCAGGAATATCATTAACAGGAAGGTTACCCATAATGACATCTGATGAGTCCTCTGCCTGAGCTGCATTCATCAAGTTGACCTTGGCGGACTTGGGGTTATGCTTGATCACAACTGTACTTGCCGATCTGACAGGAGGAGGAGGAAGACGCCTCTGGTTGAAACACTTGTTGGCATAGTGACCATTCTGTTGGCACTTGTTGCACTTGACCTCTGAAAGCGGACGGTGATACGGAGCACTCGATCTTGGAGCTTGAGACGAAGTCTTGTTCTGAAAGCCAGGGTTGGGTGGGTGGGAAGATCCACTCCCACCTTTGCTCTTCTGCTGATACGGCTAACGGAATGGAGGAGGAGGAAGCCAATACTTCTGCTGCTTGGCCACTTGAGTAGAGGAAGAAGGAGTAGCATCTCTGACTCGCTTCTTGGAAGCATCACACCTCAGTTGAGTAGCCTCTTGCTTCAATGCCATGTTGTAGAACTCATCGTATCTCAAGGGCTCAAAGAGAACAAGAGCGAGCTGAATTTCTTCTCTGAGACCACCCCTGAACTGATATATCATGCTCTTCTCATCAGGTACGTCCTGCTTAGCAAAGCGGGCGAGCTTCTGGAACAACTTGTTGTAGTCATAGACAGACAAAGAGCCTTGCTTCAGGTTGCGGAATTCCTCACGCTTGCTTTCAACCACACTCTGAGGAATATGATAAGCTCTGAAATCTCGACGGAATTCATCCCAGGTAATAACACGTCCACCTCTGGAGTCCTTGTACTGCTGGAACCATTCTGCAAATTGATCTTTGAGTTGGAAAGAAGCAAACTTAACAAAGTCCTCAGGCCTGACGTTACTGCACTCGATATGCTTGCACAGATCCACAAGCCAATCGTCAGCATCGGTTGCCTCAGCACAATTGTTGAAAGTCTTTGGCCCATTAGCAAGGAACTGGTTGAGTGTAGCAAAGTGATTCTGATTGTTGCCTTGGTTGCCTTGATTGCGCTCTTGAAGAATTTGCATGATCAACTGTGTGTTTGCATTGGTTGCGGCCATCACAGCTTGCCATGCCTCCGGAGGAGGTGGAGGTGGTGGCGGATCAGGATTCGGAGTCGTGCGCATTGGAGGAGCCATCCTGAAGAGGTTGACATCCATTAGCACATTGATAGACAAATATTGAAGCTAAATCCAACGGAATGAAATTTGCAACATATAGTCTTCACATCCGAACAAAATGAACGAATGCATTCCTCTTGAAATGGTCACGTATCCATAAATTGAGAAGCCACATGGAATTAAGGTAGAGAAATAAATCAACAAGGTACAGATCGAGAACGAATAATCGGTAAGAAATCCCAATCTCAAACCAATATCCGCGGAAGAAGAACTAGAGCTACTAGAATTCCCACCTATGAAACTCCCGAACCTTTCCGGTTATGCAATCAGGTGTTGGGGATACAGGGGAAGCATAATATCTCACTCAAATCTAACAAATCCTACATCCAGCCGTATCCATCCTTCAACACATAACCAAGAAAAACTTCGGAAACGATCTACCTCAACCTTTGAAAAGCATCCGTTATACAAGTTATGGCGATACTCCCGAACTCCCGCCCCAGTACTGGGTGGCGTCGAGGTTATCTCACCAATGAACTGGACAAAAGAGATTTTCAATGTCGGCGTACTAATCTCAGGTATTCCAGAATTGCAACGATAAAATTATGACGACAACACCTCAGAGCTCAACTCCCCGGGACACTTCAACAAAACCCCTGACAGGAGGCACCAAGACAATGTTCTCATCATAAAACCATCGGAACGATTCCAAGATACCCGCGTGATCCTAAAATTTTTTTAGTGAAATTTGAGAAGAGAAGAGTCAAAACTCTACGCCAGGATGCCTTACCAGAGCGATGAGGAGATTGGGAAGTAAAAAAGAATTCCTAAACTCTCCGATATATAATTCCTAAATGACTCAAAACATTTTTCTAGACACAACTCGGCCGCTAAAAACGATCAAGCAATGGGGTCCTAAGGTCGGGGAAGGCTTTGATACCAACTTGTAACACCCTCGATGCGAGTATATCTCCCACGTGTCGAGGCACGACTTAGAGGCATCATCGCATTGAAGGCATATGTCGCAAGTTAGGCAATCTTCACAACATCCCATGTAATATAGATAATAAAAGGGGGAGATAACATAGTTGGCTTACACTCGCCACGTCAATCAAGTACATAAATAACATTACATCATCCAAACACTCATGGCCCGACTACGGCGCCAAAATAAAAGATAACCCAACATGCGACACGGTCCCGATCACCCCCAACTGGGCACCACTACTGATCATCAGGAAAAGAAACATAGTATCGTTGAGAGTCCTCGTCGAACTCCCACTTGAGCTCAAGCGCGTCACCTAGAGCGGAATCATCAGGCCCTGCATCTAGTGTAATAGTAATCTGTGAGCCACAGGGACTCAGCAATCTCGCACCCTCGCGATCAAGACTATTTAAGCTTATAGGTAAGGCAAGGTACAAATATATGTGGAGCTGCAGCAAGCGACTAGCAAAATATGGTGGCTAACTTATTCGCAAAGGAGAGCGAGAAGAGGAGGCAAAGCACGAGCGAGAAACTAGAGACCAACCTGCGCAAGCATTACTCCAACACCGTGTCTGCTTCCCGAACTCCGCCGAGAAGAGGCCATCACGGTAACACACTCGGTTGATTCATTTTAATTAAGTTAAGGTTCAAGTTGTCTACAACCGGACATTAACAAATTCCCATCTGCCCATAACCGCTCCTCGTTAGCGAACTCGTCTCCCTTCTCTACCCAAACAAGACAAACAAACAAACGGAACACAATCAACCATGCACAAAGCTCAAACAATATGATGCAAAGATGGTATGCTATGCGGGATGCGATGCGGGATGCATATGCAAGATGTGACAGGAAATGCAAGAACCTGGCCTCATCATGGAAATCCAAGTGTGCCACTGGAAAGGTGAGATGAAATCGCTTGAAAACGATATAAAGAACGCCGGAATCGGAGTTACGGTTTGGAAATGGCAAGCAATTCAAATATGACACCGGTCTGCGATTTACAGCAAGTAGCCATCTAAATGCAATGAGATGGACATGCTACAGCACTCAAACATGACAACAAAATACATGGCAGGGATGCATTCAAGATTCTTAACAAAAGTCTAGCACTGAGCTACGGCCAATTCATCCACTAATAGGTTCAAACAAGCATGGAAAAATGCATATGGCAAACAGATTTCAAACTTAGTGAAATTAACACTTGTCTGGAATTTCAGATCAGATAGCACTCTTCGGAGCAACAAAACTACATGCTACAGGACCTGAACATGGCAAAGTAAAGCATGGCATGGAGCTACTCAAAGAGCTTAACAAAAGTCCCTTAGTGACCTTGAGCCAAAAGGGATCAGAAAATACAATTGCAAGCATGTGAACATGGAAAAAACATAATCAGTTTTCAGACTTAGTGAAAACTGGCACATGCTGAAACATATCTCAAGTAGGCATGTTTTCAAGCTCGATGCACTCACTACGGAGCAAGTCATGACAAGCTAAGCATACACCCATCAAGAATACACAAAATTCAAGCTAGAAATGGCAAGAACAATAGCATAGCATGCACGGATCAACTACAACATCATCGGCAAAATTGCAAACAAGTTGACAATCTGCCCAGATTCACAAAGTAGCAAAAGTAGAGCTCGATTGACTCAAGCTAGTGTGCTCCATAATTGCAAACAAAGACATGGATGGATAGAGCACTACAATATTAACAAAACATCCTTACTGATCCTCCTCAAAAGAGGCACGGATCACTAGGAAACAACATGAACATATGGCCTATGAGATAAACAACTCAAGGACTTAGTGGAAAAGCTAAGTCCCTGAAATCAGAATTACCAAGTGCACCACTTTGCAAGCTTGTGCTAGTCACCACACACATCACAAAAATACATGGGTTGCACCTATGGAAATATGACAAAACCCTTAACAAAACATATGTAGAGCTCATGGGCATATCATGCACACATTAATCATGGCAAAAAAGACAAAAAGTGAAATGGAGCAGCAGATCTGACAAATATCTCAAGTAGCACTCTTCTAACAGCATTTCGGGCAACAATATGAACACAAATGAAAATGATGCAATGGAATGAAATGATGTACTCTCTGAGATGAACATTTGATATGCTATATGCCCAAAACGGAGCTATGGATGCGGAGATACGATGCTATGAACATGGGCACTTGGACTGCAGACTTAGGAAAAAGAGGAGGCGACCTAGGGTTTACTGTTCACCCGGATCTGGATCTGGGCGCACGCCAACCGAGGTCTGCCGGAGTTCATCGGGGAGGTAGGCCGGCGGCTTGCCGGAGAGGCCGGAGAGGCGGCGTTGAGGAGGGAGGAGGAGGCCGGAGGGTACGGCGAGCCGCGCGGGAGAGGATGGCGGCGGCGCCGGGCGCGCGGGGTGGCCGGAGATGCGGCCGGAGCGGGTGGCGGTGGCGGCCGTC